>NC_068433.1:7790735-7855735 GCF_023373465.1 Oncorhynchus keta
AATAAGAAACGAATAACATATAAAGACAATTACTCTCTTTTTTTCTCTCCAATTATTATTTTTTTTATACCACATTGTTCCTCACATTGACATTCACTGCAACTCTGAAACAATATCTGTTACAGGGTTATTTTTTACTTGTCCAGTAACAACAGTTTAGTTTTACTGTTGCAAAAATGTTTTCCTACGATGTGTCCTACTAAACATGCCCCAGGACTGATAGGTCAGGGACACAGCGTGCTTCAAAAGGGCTTTGGACTGTTTGATAGAGAGAGAGACAGGAAACGGGTCTATCGCTTAGCTAGTGGCTTCGATTGGCTCATTTAGTGCACAGATTCAGCCAATCCCCTCAATGACACCTGTTGGGTTGTCGGGAAAGAGAGTTTCCTGGATCAGCTTTCTGCATGTCTCCTGGATATGTAGTGTTCTGAAAACACATGGGACATGAGTGTCAGGAAGAATCCCTACCAGGAATGACGTTTTTACATCCAGTTCTGTGAAGTCAGCACATTCACATAAAATAACCTTTCTCTGGGCTTTGGGAGAAAAGGACCCATTAATCCCATGTGATTTTTATCTACGGGTATTAACCACACAATTCTCTGATTAAACCTTCCTAAAACCGCCAAGATCAAATTAAACACGTTTTAGGTGTAGCACAAACATATCGTCACGAGGCTTTGTGTGTATTATGTACACGGAAGCGAAATGTATTAAGTTCTGAATTACTTCAACATGTTCAGTGGTGTATTTTGCTAGAGGCACATTGCTAAAATGACTGAGAAGGAGGAATTGGGAGGATATTTGCAAAGGTAAAACCTGTTTCCGTTGACCGAGAATGGACAACGCGACACCGGGGTCACAACAGTTGAACCCGCAGCCTTTCAGGCTAAAACATTCTGTCCTGGGGTCAGCTGAGACGAGCACATATTCCACTGTCTTGTCTTTGACAACTGAGACAGAGATGACAGAACAGAACATTCGTGTTAAGACTGGGCTTAAGGCTTAACTGAGATGCGCCGATGAGCAAGAAAGCAGACCTGGGTTGAAATACGATTCAAAAATGATTTCAAATACTTTATATCAGCAAGTGAAATTGGAAAGGTTGCAGATTGCACAGAACAAGGCAGTAAGGATTGTTTTAAGGTGGACATATGGTTCTTCTGTTGAAGTCATGCTCAATGCTCTTGGTTGGTCGTCAAATCAACAAGATTAATAAAAAATAAAAAACATTTTTATTTTATTTTATCATGTACATCATTTAAAACGGCCAAACTCTATTCACAACGGTATTCAGTTGGTAAGAGACAGACATTCAGTAAATACTAGGAATAGATTGTCCTCCATCTATGCGTTATCCAGACAGAAAAGAGAAATAGGCTAAATAACATTTAGATTCAGAGCCATAAAGAAATGTAATAATTTATCTGAGCAAACCAGAAACCTTTCAATATATAAACTCAATTCATACTTAAGAACCATTTCAATCTAATACATAGCTGTTCTGGACTCTTTGAAGGTTTGTCCAAATGAGGACTAAAACAGACCCTTAATAAAATAAAATAAAAATATATGTGCTTGATTGAACTGGCCTGAGTTAATAAAGCCAATCTGACACTCCAGGCAGTCAACAGCATTTCCAACCCAGGTCTGCCTTGGGCTAACTGAGTTGCTCTGCTGAACAAGAGAGAGCCAGTGACATAATGAAAGGAGTTAACTGAACCGTCCTGTTAAACAAACAGTATCAGCATTTGTAGTACCTGGCCCACTCCTAAGCTCACGCGGCCTGGGTACTGATGGAAAGAAGAAAACACCTGTTTGAACTTCAGATCTCTGCTTGGTGAGCAGGTTTGAGTTAGTTCTGTTACCTGAGGTGAACTATAACAAGCCGATAGTTCACAACTCCAGACTTTGAGGCTTTCACCATACAGCTGGTTTTGGGATTCAACCTATATACTACAACACTATAACACTATAACACTAACACTATAACATTACAACACTATAACACTATGACACTATGACACAATGACATTACAACACTATAACACTATAACACTATAACATTACAACACTATAACACTATGACACTATGACACTATATACTACAACACTATAACACTATAACATTATAACACTATAACACCATAACACTAACACTATAACACTATAACACTATAACATTACAACACTATAACACTATGACACTATGACACTATATACTACAACACTATAACACTATAATATTATAACACTATAACACTATAACACTAACACTATAACATTACAACACTATAACACTATGACACTATGACACAATGACATTACAACACTATAACACTATAACACTATAACATTACAACACTATAACACTATGACACTATATACTACAACACTATAACACTATAACATTACAACACTATAACACTACGACACTTTGACACTATAACACTATGACACTATAACACTATGACATTATAACACTATGACACTATAACACTATAACACTATAACACTATAACACTATGACATTATAACACTATAACACTATGACACTATAACACTATAACACTATAACACTATGACACGATAACACTATGACATTATAACACTATAACACTATGACATTATAACACTATAACACTATGACACTATAACATTATAACACTATAACACTATAACACTATAACACTATAACACTATGACATTATAACACTATAACACTATGACACTATAACACTATAACATTACAACACTATAACACTATGACACTATGACACTATATACTACAACACTATAACACTATAATATTATAACACTATAACACTATAACATAACACTATAACATTACAACACTATAACACTATAACACTATGACACTATAACACTATAACACTATAACACTATGACACTATGACACTATAACACTATAACACTATAACACTATAACACTATGACATTATAACACTATAACACTATAACATAACACTATAACATTACAACACTATGACACTATGACATTACAACACTATAACACTATAACACTATGACACTATGACATTATAACACTATAACACTATAACACTATGACATTATAACATTATAACACTATAACATTACAACACTATAACACTATAACATTACAACACTATAACACTATAACATTATAACACTATAACACTATAACATAACACTATAACATTACAACACTATGACACTATGACATTACAACACTATAACACTATAACACTATGACACTATGACATTATAACACTATAACACTATAACACTATGACATTATAACATTATAACACTATAACATTACAACACTATAACACTATAACATTACAACACTATAACATTATAACATTATAACACTATAACACTATAACACTATGACACTATGACATTATAACACTATAACACTATAACACTATGACACTATGACATTATAACACTATGACACTATAACACTATAAGTCGCTTTGGATAAAAGCGTCTGCTAAATGGCATATATTATTATTATTATAACACTATAACATTATAACACTATGACACTATAACACTATGACATTATAACACTATGACACTATGACACTATAACACTATGACACTATAACACTATGACACTATGACACTATAACACTATGACACTATAACACTATAACACTATAACATTATAACACTATGACACTATAACACTATGACACTATAACACTATAACACTATAACACTATAACACTATGACACTATAACACTATGACACTATAACACTATAACACTATAACACTATAACACTATGACACTATAACACTATGACACTATGACACTATGACATTATAACACTATGACACTATAACACTATAACACTATGACACTATGACACTATGACATTATAACACTATGACACTATAACACTATAACACTATGACACTATAACACTATGACACTATGACACTATGACATTATAACACTATGACACTATAACACTATAACACTATGACACTATGACATTATAACACTATGACACTATAACACTATGACACTATAACACTATGACATTATAACACTATAACACTATAACATTATAACACTATAACACTATAACACTATGACACTATAACACTATGACACTATAACATTATGACACTATAACATTATAACACTATAACACTATAACACTATGACACTATAACATTATAACACTATGACACTATAACATTACAACACTATAACACTATGACACTATGACACTATGACACTATAACATTATAACACTATGACACTATAACATTGTAACACTATAACACTATAACACTATAACACTATGACACTATAACACTATAACACTATGACACTATGACACTATGACATTATAACACTATAACACTATAACACTATGAACACTATGACATTATAACATTATAACACTATAACATTACAACACTATAACACTATAACATTATAACACTATAACACTATAACATTATAACACTATAACACTACAACATTATAACACTATGACATTATAACACTATAACACTATAACACTATAACACTATGACACTATGACACTATAACACTATAACACAGACAGACAGACAGACAGACAGACAGACAGACAGACAGACAGACAGACAGACAGACAGACAGGCATACAGAGAGACAGAAGGACAGATAGGCAGGCAGAGAGACAGACAGAGAGAGAAGCAGACATGCAGATAGACAGGGACTCATAAGTACGCCAGGTAGACCAGAAGAAGGAGGAGGGATGAATGACAGGCCCTACCGTCACTCAAATATTACACCACATCAATACCCTGTCATCAATACAGTCAGCCTCAGAGATGCATCAGAACATCAACATGACCAGCCATCGCTCTCCCTTGGATAACTTCCACAGGGAATAGTGAGTTGGAGAATTCAATCTGTGTGTCAGATAACCTGTCATTGATTCTGATATTGGTCATTCGGTGGTAATAGCATTTTATATTTCTTATGGTCTGAGGAGATAAGAAAGGGCTAAACCTCCAGGACATTCTCCTAGTTGTTTTCCTCAGGAGGAAAGTGAAACGTTCCATTTTGGAAAAGTAGGCAATAAAGGTTGAATTGCTGAAGATTGTTCCCTAGATGTGAATTGGAATGGAATCTGTGGGGGGAGGGGCATCGCATTGGCTATCAGATCCATATGTGCAAATTCAAGGGGGAAGATTTGTTTGTTTTCCTTGAATATAGGCTTCACATACGGCCTGAAAAAAAAAATGTTTTATTGTCACATACACCAGATAGGTGCAGTGAAATGTGTTGTTTCACAGGGTCAGCCACAGAGGTATGGCGCCCCTTGAGCAAAATTAGGGTTAAGTGCCTGGCTCAAGGATACATCAACTCATTTTTCACCTTGACGGCTCAAGTATTCAAACCAGGAACCTTTCGGTTAGGGTTTCAGACCAAACCAAACCCCTGAAGCTAGGGTTTCAGACTAAACTAAACACCCGAAGCTAGGGTTTCAGACCAAACTAAACACCCGGAGCCAGGGTTTCAGACCAAACTAAACCCCCGAAGCTAGGGTTTCAGACCAAACTAAACCCCGAAGCTAGGGTTTCAGACCAAACTAAACACCCGAAGCTAGGGTTTCAGACCAAACTAAACACCCGGAGCCAGGGTTTCAGACCAAACTAAACCTCGAAGCTAGGGTTTCAGACCAAATTAAACCCCTGGAGCCAGGGTTTCAGACCAAACTAAACCCCCGGAGCCAGGGTTTCAGACCAAACTAAACCCCGAAGCTAGGGTTTCAGACCAAACTAAACCCCCGGAGCCAGGGTTTCAGACCAAACTAAACCCTGAAGCAAGTATTTCAGACCAAACTAAACACCTGAAGCTAGGGTTTCAGACCAAACCAAACCCCTGAAGCTAGGGGTTCAGACCAAACTAAAGCCTGAAGCTAGGGTTTCAGACCAAACTAAACACCCCAAGCTAGGGTTTCAGACCAAACTAAACACCCGGAGCCAGGGATTCAGACCAAACTAAACACCCGAAGCTAGGGTTTCAGACCAAACTAAACCCCGAAGCTAGGGTTTCAGACCAAACTAAACCCCCGGAGCCAGGGTTTCAGACCAAACTAAGCACCTGAAGCTAGGGTTTCAGACCAAACCAAACCCCTGAAGCTAGGGGTTCAGACCAAACTAAACCCTGAAGCTAGGGTTTCAGACCAAACTAAAACCCTGAAGCTAGGGGTTCAGACCAAACTAAACCCCTGAAGCTAGGGGTTCAGACCAAACTAAACCCTGAAGCTAGGGTTTCAGACCAAACTAAAACCCTGAAGCTAGGGGTTCAGACCAAACTAAACCCTGAAGCTAGGGTTTCAGACCAAACTAAACCCCCAGAGCCAGGGTTTCAGACCAAACTAAACCCCCGAACCTAGAGTTTCAGTCCAAAGGTATTGCACTAAAATCTTTAGATGAAAAAGGAGTGTTGTCATCTCATACCAGTCTAGAGATACCAACCTGTCCTACATAAATACTGCCGGCAAAGCAAACTCACATACACTGTAGTTATGTACTTTGTGGATAACTTAATAACCTTTCATTGCCTGTGTAATTACAGTATAATGACCACTATGATAGAGGAACAACAGTTATTGAGTTGTTGATGCCACTGGTGTAGTACAATGTTTTTAGCTGAGGGATACCATAAAACAAAACAAAAAATTACATCATAATTTCTTCAATCAAAGTTGAATATTGTCATAATGGAATTTGCGTCAAATGCATCATCCAATTTCAACGTCCAGAACATTATTATCTAAAGAACATATTTGATATTTTTAATCGCCTAATACACCCAAGTTAGCCATAGGCTACCTAATAGGCTATCCTTACTGACAATCATGAACGATAATCTTCCACGTTTTACCGGGTGAAAAATGTCCCTACTGCCAGTCCCTTGATTTGATCTCCATCAGTTTCATGGGAACATGTATTCAGAACTTCAGATAGCTGATGGATAACTGAAGGATGGTTGAAGGATAACTGAAGGATGGCTGAAGGATAGCTGATGGATAACTGAAGGATGGTTGAAGGATAACTGAAGGATGGCTGAAGGATAGCTGAAGGATAACTGAAGGATGGCTGAAGGATAACTGAAGGATGGCTGAAGGATAGCTGAAGGATAACTGAAGGATGGCTGATGGATAACTGAAGGATGGCTGATGGATAGCTGAAGGATGGCTGAAGGATAGCTGAAGGATGGCTGAAGGATAACTGAAGGATGGCTGAAGGATAGCTGAAGGATAACTGAAGGATGGCTGAAGGATAACTGAAGGATGGCTGAAGGATGGCTGATGGATAACTGAAGGATGGCTGATGGATAACTGAAGGATGGCTGAAGGATATCTGAAGGATAACTGAAGGGTGGCTGAAGGATAACTGAAGGATGGCTGAAGGATGGCTGATGGATAACTGAAGGATGGCTGATGGATAACTGAAGGATGGCTGAAGGATAGCTGAAGGATAACTGAAGGATGGCTGAAGGATAACTGAAGGATAGCTGAAGGATAACTGAAGGATGGCTGAAGGATAGCTGAAGGATAACTGAAGGATGGCTGAAGGATAACTGAAGGATGGCTGAAGGATAACTGAAGGATAACTGAAGGATGGCTTAAGGATAGCTGAAGGATAACTGAAGGATGGCTGAAGGATAACTGAAGGATAGCTGAAGGATAACTGAAGGATAGCTGAAGGATAACTGAAGGATGGCTGATGGATAACTGAAGGATGGCTGAAGGATAGCTGAAGGATAACTGAAGGATGGCTGAAGGATAACTGAAGGATAGCTGAAGGATAACTGAAGGATGGCTGAAGGATGGCTGAAGGATAGCTGAAGGATAACTGAAGGATAGCTGAAGGATAGCTGAAGGATGGCTGAAGGATGGCTGAAGGATAACTGAAGGATGGCTGAAGGATAGCTGAAGGATAGCTGAAGTATGGCTGAAGGATAGCTGAAGGATAACTGAAGGATGGCTGAAGAATAGCTGAAGGATAACTGAAGGATGGCCGAAGGATAGCTGAAGGATGGCTGAAGGATAGCTGAGGATAACTAAAGGATGGCTGAAGGATAGCTGAAGGATAACTGAAGGATAGCTGAAGGATAGCTGAAGGATGGCTGAAGGATAGCTGAAGGATAGCTGAAGGATAGCTGAGGATAACTAAAGGATGGCTGAAGGATAGCTGAAGGATAGCTGAGGATAACTAAAGGATGGCTGAAGGATAGCTGAAGGATAACTGAAGGATAGCTGAAGGATAGCTGAAGGATAGCTGAAGGATAACTGAAGGATAGCTGAAGGATAGCTGAAGGATGGCTGAAGGATAGCTGAAGGATAACTGAAGGATAGCTGAGGATAACTAAAGGATGGCTGAAGGATAGCTGAAGGATAACTGAAGGATAGCTGAAGGATAGCTGAAGGATAGGTCTGCTGTTCGGCCAGTTCAGGAACAAATAAACAATCATTAGTCTAATAGGACTACAACTCTATGGTATAGCTATTAGTAGGCTACAGTCTAATGTAAATACATTGCACAGTTTGTGAGGAGAGCTTAATTGCTAGTAGACATTTCATTGTATTGTTAAGCTTAAATGAACGTTGATTAGCTTGAACACATGATTACAATGTGCCCTGTTACAGAATTAAAGAAAACAGAAAGGTGAACTGTAAATTCATAGAATTGATTCACATAGATTCGACATGCTATCAGATCGATAGACCGAGTAGGGAACATAAATCTATGCTAAGTAGAAATCCAGGAAATTCGTTTGAAACCAAATCATCAAATTAATATTTATTGTAATCTTAGTGGTAATTAAATGTAATGTCTCACTTTCTCCAATGATAAGTCTCCAGTTAGCTATCAAACCAAGGAGAAGGAGACTGTTCACAAAAATAACTCCTGAAGACAATTAGAAAGATTGGCTCAGGAGTGTGTGTGTGTGTGTGTGTGTGTGTGTGTGTGTGTGTGTGTGTGTGTGTGTGTGTGTGTGTGTGTGTGTGTGTGTGTGTGTGTGTGTGTGTGTGTGTGTGTGTGTGTGTTTATAGAACAGCCCACCTTTTCTTGATTATTGTAGAGCCATGTAGGACCTCTCTTATCAACTTTGTGTCTTTTTAAGACTTTAAAAACCACCGATATGATGCAGAATCCACGCCTCTCTCCCTCTCATTCACTCTTCTGTTTCTCCATTCGACAGTTGGACGCGTCGGAGAGCTGACCAAGCCTGTACTAGTGACACCAGGAAATCATTTGCAAATGTCAAATGTCATAACCAAAGGACTTCGACAGGAAGACGATGATGTTATCACAGCGCCGAGCGAACTCAGTACAGTAGCTTGTAACGCCGTCCGTAACACACGTACAGTTTCACAGATATAACGCCTCGGTCCAAAAGTAATCAGGCTACAGATGTTTTATTTTTTCAGAGCAGCAACGTGAGCCCGAAACACACCATGACTCAGCACTAAAAGTACAGTGTCATTTGAATAAGCCAGGCAAGGCCCGATGGGTTACCACTGTGCCTGTAGTCATGGTGATATGTCATGAGGACTACAATACAATAACAATAGGAACTCATTAGACACCGAAATACACACAACACAAAACAAACACACACCCATCCGTATTGACTGAACTTGGTTGACACAACGATTTTCGTCCTGTAAAAAAAAGCTGTGTTATATTTACCTCTCCTCTAACATGACGCAACCTGTTGGACTCTATACACGGCCTGTATAGCTCACTTTAGTCACTGAAATGTCACTAAACGGACAAAATAATGCAGAACAAAATCACAAATGGCGGATAAGGAGTGGTAATGTCATATAAACTTTGTGTGTGTGTGTGTGTGTGTGTGTGTGTGTGTGTGTGTGTGTGTGTGTGTGTGTGTGTGTGTGTGTGTGTGTGTGTGTGTGTGTGTGTGTGTGTGTGTGTGTGTGTGTGTGTGTGTGTGTGTGTGTGTGTGTGTGTGTGTGTGTGTGTGTGTGTGTGTGTATTCCACAAACCGCCCTTATAATCAGCATTAGCTAAAAAAATAAACCTCTCTCCCTCCTCTTATAAATGTCTCTTATCTCCCTACTACCCCTACATCACCCCACTACCCCTACATCACCTTATCACCCCACTACCCCTACATCACCCCACTACCCCTACATCATCACCCCACTACCCCTACATCACCTTATCACCCCACTACCCCTACATCACCTACACTACCCCTACATCACCCCACTACCCCTACATCACCTCACATCACCCCACTACCCCTACATCACCTACATCACCCCACTACCCCTACATCACCTTATCACCCCACTACCCCTACATCACCCCACTACCCCTACATCACCCCACTACCCCTACATCACCTTATCACCCCACTACCCCTACATCACCCCACTACCCTTACATCACTGTATCACCCCACTACCCCTACATCACATTAGCTAATCACCCAATTCCACTACCCCCTACATCACCTTATCACCCCACTACCCCTACATCACCTACATCACCCCACTACCCCTACATCACCTCATCACCCCACTACCCCTACATCACCCCACTACCCCTACATCACCTCATCACCCCACTACCCCTACATCACCTCATCACCCCACTACCCCTACATCACTCCACTACCCCTACATCACCCCACTACCCCTACATCACCCCACTACCCCTACATCACCTTATCACCCCACTACCCCTACATCACCTACATCACCCCACTACCCCTACATCACCTTATCACCCCACTACCCCTACATCACCCCACTACCCCTACATCACCCCACTACCCCTACATCACCCCACTACCCCTACATCACCTTATCACCCCACTACCCCTACATCACCCCACTGCCCCTACATCACCCCACTACCCCTACATCACCTTATCACCCCACTACCCCTACATCACCTCATCACCCCACTACCCCTACATCACCCCACTACCCCTACATCACCTTATCACCCCACTACCCCTAAATCACCTCATCACCCCACTAAGTGACTGTTCTACTGGATGTCATAAGGTGAATGCACCAATTTGTAAGTCGCTCTGGATAAGAGCGTCTGCTAAATGACTTAAATGTAATGTAAATGTACCCCTACATCACCTTATTACCCCACTACACCTACATCACCTTATCACCCCACGAACCCTACATCACCCCACTACCCCTACATCACCCCACTACCCCTACATCACCTTATCACCCCACTAACCCTACATCACCCCACTACCCCTACATCACCTTATCACCCCACTAACCCTACATCACCTTATCACCCAACTACCCCTACATCACCTTATCACTCCACTACCCCTACATCACCTTATCACCCCACTAACCCTACATCACCTTATCACCCCACTACCCCTACATCACCTTATCACCCCTACATCACCTTATCACCCCACTACCCCTACATCACCTTTGCACCCCTACATCACCTTATCACCCCACTACCCCTACATTACCCCCACTACCCCTACATCACCTTATCACCCCACTACCCCTACATCACCCCACTACCCCTACATCACCTCATCACCCCACTACCCCTACATCACCCCACTACCCCTACATCACCCCACTACCCCTACATCACCTTATCACCCCCACTACATCACCTACATCACCCCACTACCCCTACATCACCCCACTACCCCTACATAACCCCACTACCCCTACATCACCTTATCACCCCACTACCCCTACATCACCTTATCACCCCACTACCCCTACATCACCCCACTACCCCTACATCACCTTATCACCCCACTACCCCTAAATCACCTCATCACCCCACTAAGTGACTGTTCTACTGGATGTCATAAGGTGAATGCACCAATTTGTAAGTCGCTCTGGATAAGAGCGTCTGCTAAATGACTTAAATGTAATGTAAATGTACCCCTACATCACCTTATTACCCCACTACACCTACATCACCTTATCACCCCACGAACCCTACATCACCCCACTACCCCTACATCACCCCACTACCCCTACATCACCTTATCACCCCCTAACCCTACATCACCCCACTACTAATCCCTACATCACCCCACTACCCTACATCACCTTATCACCCCACTAACCCTACATCACCTTATCACCCCACTACCCCTACATCACCTATCACCCCATCACCCCACTACCCCTACATCACCTACATCACCTTATCACCCCACTACCCCTACATCACCCCACTACCCCTACATCACCCCACTACCCCTACATCACCTTATCACCCCACTACCCCTACATCACCTACATCACCCCACTACCCCTACATCACCTTATCACCCCACTACCCCTACATCACCCCACTACCCCTACATCACCCCACTACCCCTACATCACCTTATCACCCCACTACCCCTACATCACCCCACTACCCTACATCACCTGTATCACCCCACTACCCCTACATCACATTAGCTAATCACCCAACCCTTCCACACCCCTAAATCACCTTATCACCCCACTACCCCTACATCACCTACATCCCCCACTACCCCTACATCACCTCATCACCCCACTACCCCTACATCACCCCACTACCCCTACATCACCTCATCACCCCACTACCCCTACATCACCTACATCACCCCACCCCACCCCTACATCACTCCACTACCCCTACATCACCCCACTACCCCTACATCACCCCACTACCCCTACATCACCCATCACCCCACTACCCCTACATCACCTACATCACCCCACTACCCCTACATCACCTTATCACCCCACTACCCCTACATCACCCCACTACCCCACATCACCCCACTACCCCTACATCACCCACTACCCCTACATCACCTTATCACCCCACTACCCCTACATCACCCCACTGCCCCTACATCACCCCACTACCCCTACATCACCTTATCACCCCACTACCCCTACACCACCTCATCACCCCACTACCCCTACATCACCCCACTACCCCTACATCACCTTATCACCCCACTACCCCTAAATCACCTCATCACCCCACTAAGTGACTGTTCTACTGGATGTCATAAGGTGAATGCACCAATTTGTAAGTCGCTCTGGATAAGAGCGTCTGCTAAATGACTTAAATGTAATGTAAATGTACCCCTACATCACCTTATTACCCCACTACACCTACATCACCTTATCACCCCACGAACCCTACATCACCCCACTACCCCTACATCACCCCACTACCCCTACATCACCTTATCACCCCACTAACCCTACATCACCCCACTACCCCTACATCACCTTATCACCCCACTAACCCTACATCACCTTATCACCCAACTACCCCTACATCACCTTATCACCCACTACCCCTACATCACCTTATCACCCCACTAACCCTACATCACCTTATCACCCCACTACCCCTACATCACCTTATCACCCCTACATCACCTTATCACCCCACTACCCCTACATCACCTTTGCACCCCTACATCACCTTATCACCCCACTACCCCTACATTACCCCCACTACCCCTACATCACCTTATCACCCCACTACCCCTACATCACCCCACTACCCCTACATCACCTCATCACCCCACTACCCCTACATCACCCCACTACCCCTACATCACCTTATCACCCCACTACCCCTACATCACCTCATCACCCCACTACCCCTACATCACCCCACTACCCCTACATCACCTTATCACCCCACTACCCCTACATCACCTTATCACCCCACTACCCCTACATCACCCCACTACCCCTACATCACCTTATCACCCCACTACCCCTAAATCACCTCATCACCCCACTAAGTGACTGTTCTACTGGATGTCATAAGGTGAATGCACCAATTTGTAAGTCGCTCTGGATAAGAGCGTCTGCTAAATGACTTAAATGTAATGTAAATGTACCCCTACATCACCTTATTACCCCACTACACCTACATCACCTTATCACCCCACGAACCCTACATCACCCCACTACCCCTACATCACCCCACTACCCCTACATCACCTTATCACCCCACTAACCCTACATCACCCCACTACCCCTACATCACCTTATCACCCCACTAACCCTACATCACCTTATCACCCCACTACCCCTACATCACCTTATCACCCCACTACCCCTACATCACCTTATCACCCCACTAACCCTACATCACCTTATCACCCCACTACCCCTACATCACCTTATCACCCCTACATCACCTTATCACCCCACTACCCCTACATCACCTTTGCACCCCTACATCACCTTATCACCCCACTACCCCTACATTACCCCCACTACCCCTACATCACCTTATCACCCCACTACCCCTACATCACCCCATCACCCCACTACCCCTACATCACCTTATCACCCCTACATCCCTACATCACCTACATCACCTTTGCCCCTACATCACCTTATCACCCCACTACCCCTACATCACTACCCCTACATCACCTTATCCCACTACCCCTAAATCACCTCATCACCCCACTAAGTGACTGTTCTACTGGATGTCATAAGGTGAATGCACCAATTTGTAAGTCGCTCTGGATAAGAGCGTCTGCTAAATGACTTAAATGTAATGTAAATGTACCCCTACATCACCTTATTACCCCACTACACCTACATCACCTTATCACCCCACGAACCCTACATCACCCCACTACCCCTACATCACCCCACTACCCCTACATCACCTTATCAACCCACTAACCCTACATCACCCCACTACCCCTACATCACCTTATCACCCCACTAACCCTACATCACCTTATCACCCCACTACCCCTACATCACCTTATCACCCCACTACCCCTACATCACCTTATCACCCCACTAACCCTACATCACCTTATCACCCCACTACCCCTACATCACCTTATCACCCCCACATCACCTTATCACCCCCCTACCCCTACATCACCTTTGCACCCCTACATCACCTTATCACCCCACTACCCCTACATTACCCCCACTACCCCTACATCACCTTATCACCCCACTACATCCCCTACCCCTACACATCACCCCACTACCCCTACATCACCTCATCACCCCACATCACCTTATCACCCCACTACCCCTACATCACCCCACTACCCCTACATCACCTTATCACCCCACTACCCCTACATCACCTACATCACCCCACTACCCCTACATCACCTTATCACCCCACTACCCCCATCACATCACCCCACTACCCCTACATCACCTCATCACCCCACTACCCCTACATCACCTACATCACCCCACTACCCCTACATCACCCCACATCCCCTACATCACCCCTACATCACTTACCCCTACATCACCTTATCACCCCACTAACCCTACATCACCCCACTACCCCTACATCACCTTATCACCCCACTACCCTACATCACCTACATCACCCCACTACCCCTACATCACCTCATCACCCCACTACCCCTACATCACCTTACCCCACCCTACATCCCTCACCCCTGACATCACCCTACATCACCCCACTACCCCTACATCACCTTATCACCCCACTACCCCTACATCACCTTATCACCCCTACATCACCCCACTACCCCTACATCCCCACTACCCCTACATCACCTCATCACCCCACTACCCTACATCACCTATCACCCCACTACCCTACATCACCTTATCACCCCACTACCCTACATCACCCCCACATACCCCTACATCACATCACCCCACTAACCCTACATCACCACACTACCCCTACATCACCTTATCACCCCACTACCCTACATCACCTCATCACCCCACTACCCCTACATCACCTTATCACCCCACTACCCCTACATCACCTTATCACCCCACTACCCCTAAATCACCTCATCACCCCACTAAGTGACATCACTGGATGTCATAAGGTGAATGCACCAATTTGTATCACGCTCTGGATAAGAGCCCTACATCTTAAATGTAATGTAAATGTACCCCTACATCACCTTATTACCCCACTACACCTACATCACCTTATCACCCCACGACCCTACATCACCCCACTACCCCTACATCACCCCACTACCCCTACATCACCTTATCACCCCACTAACCCTACATCACCCCACTACCCCTACATCACCTTATCACCCCACTAACCCTACATCACCTTATCACCCAACTACCCCTACATCACCTTATCACCCCACTACCCTACATCACCTTATCACCCCACTAACCCTACATCACCTTATCACCCCACTACCCCTACATCACCTTATCACCCCTACATCACCTTATCACCCCACTAACCCTACATCACCTTGCACCCCTACATCACCTTATCACCCCACTACCCCTACATTATCCCCCACTACCCCCTACATCACCTTATCACCCCACTACCCCTACATCACCCCCCACTACCCCTACATCACCTCATCACCCCACTACCCCTATCACCCCCACACCCCTACATCATCACCCCTACATCACCTTATCACCCCACTACCCCTACATCACCTACATCACCCCACTACCCCTACATCACCCCACTACCCCTACATCACCCCACACCCCTACATCACCTTATCACCCCACTACCCCTACATCACCTTATCACCCCACTAACCCTACATCACCCCACTACCCCTACATCACCTCATCACCCCACTACCCCTACATCACCTCATCACCCCACTAAGTGACTGTTCTACTGGATGTCATAAGGTGAATGCACCCGCTCTGGATAAGAGCGTCCTAAATGACTTAAATCAATGTAAATCACCCCCCCTACATCACCTTATTACCCCACTACACCTACATCACCTTATCACCCCTACAACCCTTATCACCCCACTACCCCTACATCACCCCACACCCCTACATCACCTTATCACCCCACTAACCCTACATCACCCCTTTACCCCACATCACCTTATCACCCCACTAACCCTACATCACCTTATCACCCCACTACCCCTACATCACCTTATCACCCCACCACCCCTACATCACCTTATCACCCCACTAACCCTACATCACCTTATCACCCCACTACCCCTACATCACCTTATCACCCCTACATCACCTTATCACCCCACTACCCCTACATCACCTTTGCACCCCTACATCACCTTATCACCCCACTACCCCTACATTACCCCCACTACCCCTACATCACCTCATCACCCCACTACCCCTACATCACCCCACTACCCCTACATCACCTCATCACCCCACTACCCCTACATCACCCCACTACCCCTACATCACCCCACTACCCCTACATCACCTTATCACCCCACTACCCCTACATCACCTACATCACCCCACTACCCCTACATCACCTTATCACCCCACTACCCCTACATCACCTCATCACCCCACTACCCCTACATCACCTTATCACCCCACTACACCTACATCACCTTATCACCCCACGAACCCTACATCACCCCACTACCCCTACATCACCCCACTACCCCTACATCACCTTATCACCCCACTAACCCTACATCACCACACTACCCCTACATCACCTTATCACCCCACTAACCCTACATCACCTTATCACCCCACTACCCCTACATCACCTTATCACCCCACTACCCCTACATCACCTTATCACCCCACTACCCCTACATCACCTTATCACCCCACTACCCCTACATCACCTTATCACCCCTACATCACCTTATCACCCCACTACCCCTACAGCACCTTATCACCCCTACATCACCTTATCACCCCACTACCCCTACATCACCTCATCACCCCACTACCCCTACATCACCTTATCACCCCACTACACCTACATCACCTTATCACCCCACGAACCCTACATCACCCCACTACCCCTACATCACCTTATCACCCCACTAACCCTACATCACCCCACTACCCCTACATCACCTTATCACCCCACTAACCCTACATCACCTTATCACCCCACTACCCCTACATCACCTTATCACCCCACTACCCCTACATCACCTTATCACCCCACTACCCCTACATCACCTTATCACCCCTACATCACCTTATCACCCCACTACCCCTACATCACCTTTGCACCCCTACATCACCTTATCACCCCACTACCCCATTACCCCCACACCCCTACATCACCTTATCACCCCACTACCCCTACATCACCCCACTACCCCTACATCACCTCATCACCCCACTACCCCTACATCACCCCACTACCCCTACATCACCCCACTACCCCTACATCACCTTATCACCCCACTACCCCTACATCACCTACATCACCCCACTACCCCTACATCACCTTATCACCCCACTACCCCTACATCACCTTATCACCCCACGAACCCTACATCACCCCACTACCCCTACATCACCCCACTACCCCTACATCACCTTATCACCCCACTAACCCTACATCACCACACTACCCCTACATCACCTTATCACCCCACTAACCCTACATCACCCCACTACCCCTACATCACCCCACTACCCCTACATCACCTTATCACCCCACTACCCCTACATCACCCCACTACCCCTACATCACCTTATCACCCCTACATCACCTTATCACCCCACTACCCCTACAGCACCTTATCACCCCTACATCACCTTATCACCCCACTACCCCTACATCACCTCATCACCCCACTACCCCTACATCACCTTATCACCCCACTACACCTACATCACCTTATCACCCCACTACCCCTACATCACCCCACTACCCCTACATCACCTTATCACCCCACTAACCCTACATCACCACACTACCCCTACATCACCTTATCACCCCACTAACCCTACATCACCTTATCACCCCACTACCCCTACATCACCTTATCACCCCACTACCCCTACATCACCTTATCACCCCACTAACCCTACATCACCTTATCACCCCACTACCCCTACATCACCTTATCACCCCTACATCACCTTATCACCCCACTACCCCTACAGCACCTTATCACCCCTACATCACCTTATCACCCCACTACCCCTACATCACCTTTGCACCCCTACATCACCTTATCACCCCACTACCCCTACATCACCTAATCACCCCACTACCCCCACTACCCCTACATCACCTTATCACCCCACTACCCCTACATCACCCCACTACCCCAACATCACCTTATCACCCCACTACCCCTACATCACCCCACTACCCTTACATCACCGTATCACCCCACTACCCCTACATCACATTAGCTAATCACCCAATTCCACTACCCCCTACATCACATCAGCTAATCACCCAATTCCACTACCCCTACATCACATCAGCTAATCACCCAATTCCACTACCCCCACATTGCCAACAAACCTGATGTTGGTCTGAGTACTGAGCCAAAGGAGAGTGGCTCTCCAGGAACAGGGTTGGAGGTAAACCTACAGGAGAGTGGCTCTCCAGGAACAGGGTTGGAGTTAAAACCTACAGGAGAGTGGCTCTCCAGGAACAGGGTTGGAGTTAAAACCTACAGGAGAATGGCTCTCCAGGAACAGGGCTGGAGTTAAAACCTACAGGAGAGTGGCTCTCCAGGAACAGGGTTGGAGTTAAAACCTACAGGAGGGTAGTTCTCCAGGAACAGGGCTGGAGTTCATTGGTCTGAAAACGGACCTTGTGGACATCTTCCTGCTGGTCACTTGGTTACATGAAGGAGTAGGACACACCTATTCAGTGCACAGTGTTTTTAGGTAGGAGAGAGGGGAGAGTCAGGAGAGAGTCAGGAGAGAGGGGAGAGTCAGGGGAGAGTCAGGAGAGAGGAGAGAGGGGAGAGTCAGGAGAGAGGGGAGAGTCAGGAGAGAGAGTCATGGGAGAGTCAGGAGAGAGGGGAGAGTCAGGAGAGAGGCGAGAGTCAGGGGAGAGTCAGGAGAGAGGGGAGAGGGGAGAGTCAGGAGAGAGGGAGAGTCAGGGGAGAGTCAGGAGAGAGGGGAGAGTCAGGGGAGAGTCAGGAGAGAGGGGAGAGTCAGGGGAGAGTCAGGAGAGAGGGGAGAGTCAGGGGAGAGTCAGGAGAGAGGGGAGAGTCAGGGGAGAGTCAGGAGAGAGGGGAGAGTCAGGAGAGAGGGGAGAGAGGGGAGAGTCAGTGGAGAGTCAGAAGAGAGTCAGGGGAGAGTCAGGGGAGAGAGAGGGGAGAGTCAGGGGAGAGAGAGGGGAGAGTCAGGGGAGAGGGGAGAATCAGGAGAGAGGGGAGAGTCAGGGGAGAGTCAGGAGAGAGGGGAGAGAGGGGAGAGTCAGGGGAGAGGAGAGAATCAGGAGAGAGGGGAGAGTCAGGAGAGAGGGGAGAGTCAGGGGAGAGGGGAGAATCAGGAGAGAGGGGAGAGTCAGGGGAGAGTCAGGAGAGAGGGGAGAGAGGGGAGAGTCAGGGGAGAGGAGAGAATCAGGAGAGAGGAGAGAGAGGAGAGAGTCGGGAGAGAGGAGAGAGATGACAGAGTCCGGAGAGAGGGAGAGAGAGGAGAGAGTCGGGAGAGAGGAGAGAGAGGACAGAGCCAGGAGAGAGGAGAGAGAGGAGAGATTCAGGGGAGAGGAGAGAGAGGAGAGATTCAGGATAGAGGAGAGAGAGGAGAGAGTCAGGAGAGAGGAGAGAGAGGAGAGAGTCAGGAGAGAGGAGAGAGAGGAAACAGAGTCAGGAGAGAGGAGAGAGTCAGGAGAGAGTCGGGAGAGAGGAGAGAGGGGAGAGAGGAGAGAGAGTCAGGAGAGAGGAGAGAGGAGAGAGTCAGGAGAGAGGAGAGAGGAGAGAGTCAGGAGAGAGGAGAGAGTCAGGAGAGAGGCCTACACTGTTCAACACTGCTGGTACATATCTAATGACATCATGTCTGTGTCTTTTGAACAACACCTATGGGGTGAGTTTTATGTGAACGGCAGCCTCAGTCGTGTGTTAGCTTAGAAAAATACAGTCCTAGAGACTACAGAACGATCCATGCATAAAAAAAGCCTCAGTCGTGTGTTAGCTTAGAAAAATACAGCCCTAGAGCCTACAGAACGATCCATGCACAAAAAAAGCTCCACTTGGTAAATTGATGAGACCTGCGACAGCTGATAGATATTAAGTTTACATACGAGGCATCAGGCGCAGTACAAACGTTGCCAGAGGCCAAGCAAACAGCTTTTTAACTGTTTTCAGAGCCACCCACCCCTAGGTAGCGAATACAGTCAACTGTTATTACTGTTAGCTCATTAACTTCATTAACTGACATTGACAACATGGAGGAATACCTGTCCATTGACTGTTTTGGAACTCTGCATTCCGATCTCATATAGTACTACAACATGTACCACAACCCCTACCCCGGTCAACTGCCCGGCACCCTCCACAGCAACCCGCCAAAGCCCCCACCATTTCTCCTTTACCCAAATCCAGATAGCCGATGTTCTGAAAGAGCTGCAAAATCTGGACCCCTACAAATCAGCCGGGCTAGACAATCTGGACCCTCTCTTTCTAAAATGATCTGCCGAAATTGTTGCAACCCCTATTACTAGCCTGTTCAACCTCTCTTTCGTATCATCTGAGATTCCCAAAGATTGGAAAGCTGCCGCGGTCATCCCCCTCTTCAAAGGGGGTGACACTCTAGACCCAAACTGCTACAGACTTATATCTATCCTACCCTGTCTTTCTAAGGTCTTCGAAAGCCAAGTTAACAAACAGATTACTGACAATTTCAAATCCCACCGTACCTTCTCCGCTATGCAATCTGGTTTCAGAGCTGGTCATGGGTGCACCTCAGCCACGATCAAGGTTCTAAATGACATCATAACCACCATCGATAAGAGACAGTACTGTGCAGCCGTATTCATCGACCTGGCCAAGGCTTTCGACTCTGTCAATCACAACATTCTTATTGGCAGACTCGACAGCCTTGGTTTCTCAAATGATTGCCTCGCCTGGTTTACCAACTACTTCTCTGATAGAGTTCAGTGTGTCAAATCGGAGGGCCTGTTGTCTGGACCTCTGACAGTCTCTATGGGTGTGCCACAGGGTTCAATTCTCGGGCCGACTCTCTTTTCTGTATACATCAATGATGTTGCTCTTGCTGCTGGTGATTTTCTGATCCATCTCTACGCAGACGACACCATTCTGTATACTTCTGGCCCTTCTGGATGCAGTCTATCACAAGGCCATTCGTTTTGTCACCAAAGCCACATACACTACCCACCATTGCGACCTGTACGCTCGCGTTGGTTGGCCCTCGCTTCATACTCGTTGCCAAACCCACTGGCTACAGGTTATCTACAAGTCTCTGCTAGGTAAAGCCCCACCTTATCTCAGCTCACTGGTCACCATAGCAGCACCCACTCGTAGCACGCACTCCAGCAGGTATATCTCACTGGTCACCCCCAAAGCCAATTCCTCCTTTGGTCGTCTTTCCTTCCAGTTCTCTGCTGCCCATGACTGGAACGAATTGCAAAAATCTCTGAAGCTGGAGACTCACATCTCCCTCACTAGCTTTAAGCACCAGCTGTGAGAGCAGTTTACAGATCTCTGCACCTGTACCTGGCCTATCTGTAAACAGCCCATCTATCTACCTCATACCCATACTGGTATTTATTTATTTTGCTTCTTTGCACCCCAGTATCTCTACCTGCACATTCATCTTCTGCCGATCTACCATTCCAGTGTTTAATTGCTATACTGTAATTACTTCGCCACCATGGCCTATTTATTTCCTTAACTTACCTCATTTACACTCACTGTATATAGACTTTTTGTTTTCTTTTGTTCTACTGTATTATTGACTGTATGTTTTGTTTATTCCATGTGTAACTCTGTGTTGTATGTGTCAAATTGCTATACTTTATCTTGGCCAGGTCGCAATTGCAAATGAGAACTTGTTCTCAACTAGCCTACCTGGTTAAATAAAGGTGAAATAAAAAATGTAAATAAAAAAACGAATCTACTCGGGCTTTTCAGTCTCCAACGGAATGGTAATCGACAGTATTAAACCTTGATACAGTAGTTAATAATGACATTACATCTGTACACACACACACTTTTTTTAGTTTATACCAATAGCCTTAATTATTTACATGGGGAATTCTTATTCTGTGACATCCCGTATTCTCTCGCCTTAGTGCTGTATTTATTAAAATACAAAACAAATTTTATTTTTAATAACTCAACTTTCCAAAGTGTATTTTATAAATTGTTTTCATGGAAATAGTTTTCAAACATGTACATTTACTCGTGGAATTAGGATGGGAAGCCTATGACTGAGTCGAGCGCAACAGATGTGCAAACCTACTTTGTGCATGTGTATAAACAGTAGCCATATGCCCGTCATAATAACTACAACTCTCTGCCGTTGTTGTTGTTAATATCTGACTTGTAAATGTGCAATAACGTATTTGTGTAGTCTTCTACTACGAGGCAGGCTTCTCTTATTACCTTCACATGTACCGTTAAGAAGGGAAGAGGAGAGGTCGAGATACTTTACCTGTTGCGCTAAATGAAGGTGTGGCACCCGTTCGCCGTAGGTATCAACAATTCACGGAAAACTTCAGTTTTCATTTATAACACACAACCTCCGCAAAGCAACGAAAGGAAAAAGTTCAAACCATCCGAAAAGAGAGCATAGTTTCTGTTCATATTTGACAATGATAGCTCCTTTGTAGTGTGTGTTGCCGTCTGTCGCTGCTAAGGAAAGGTCCCCCGTGACTGCCTTGTCCCATGTCTCTAGAAAAGCACGGCTATTTGAATGTCTGATGTTAGCCCAAGCAGGGCCTGGATTTAAGCTGCCTAGTTTGCATGGCCATAATGAGCGATCATGTGACTTCAACCGGATCACAAAACTTCTAAATCCTAAATCTGAAACCAACTGGTGCTCCGTTTATGAACAAGGGTGTGGAATCAGGGCTGGATGACATAGGCTACGTTTTGATAATATTCTATTTGGATAGTATTAGTAATACTATAATAGCCTTACATTATCCATAACACGTGAGCTATAGTGCCTCTTTTCAAACTGAGAATTAATATGACATAACATAAGCTAGGTGCTTAAAGAGTGTGCTAAGTTTTATTGGTTGATTTTATTCATATATAATATGACTTCCTTTTACATGACAGTGACACAGCCACCCCTGTCATCTGTCACCAAGCCAGGGGTATATTCATTACGCCGATTCTGTTGCAAAACAAACGTTTACTCCAAACTGAACAACAAAAACGAGAGTTTCTATTGGACAAATGCAAGGTAGGTCCCTCCCTGTTTTACTACGTTTACTCTGTTTGCTTCCGTTTGGTTCATAAACGGTACACGGTTTCCGTTGCGAAACGTAATGAATACACCCGTACCACTGTTTGATACGATTCTCGTCACGAACCACGTTCCCATCCACAGTAAGTAAAGTCATAACGGGAGTAAAGTCATAACGTCAGCAACAAAAATCACGACAGCTGTGATGGAAACACACATATATATATGTCGACGGATAATTTGTTCGTTCGACATGGTGGAATCTTTTAGTGTTTGTAAAATGAATTATGCGAGTTGTTGAAAACGCCTTTATGTGCAAATATTGATATAATCGCATCATATCGGAGTCCTTCCACTATGATGATATGGTTTGTGGTCCTCCCACTATTTTTTCAGGACACCAATCACATTACTAGGCTGCAGATGAAATCAATTATGATAAACTTCACAAGGTGGTGAAAGTGCACGGTGATCTTGATGCTCCTTTCCAATAAATATTGATGGTCTTATTCTGGCGACATGATGATCGGTGCCTGACTGCCGTTTGACAAACACAAAGATTCTCGCTCTCATCCATCATTATGTGATCATGTAGACTAGTCTACCAGCAGTCTACCCCCACTGTATCTGGTAGCTGTTGGCTAGAGGCCGTCTGCCAACACCAGAGGCACACTTGCTATTCTACGCAACCGTTTTTGTGACAAAATTATCCGCAGAGTTGAAAATGCGACGGCAACACATTGACCTTTAGATTTTTATTCTGTACATGGACATTTACGCGAAAAAGTAGGCCTACATTTTGTGTGCACTACGTCATCTCACACTGATTGTTTATTTATTTATCCCGGAACAAGTCCCCAACAAGTCCATTCTGTGGAAACAACTGGTGGGAAAAATGCGCATATTTTCTTTAGATTTTAGAATATTTACATGCAAATCTGTCGCCTATTGGATGGAAACGTTGCTACTGATAATCTACAAGGGGAGTTTTAAAAATATATATATATTTTTAAAATAAATAAACAAAAAAACACATCTGAATTCAGGACTACCTGTGATATGTGTTCATCCACTTTCTCTTTGCAATATTCACCTGCTACACCTAAATTGTAGTTTAATCTGAATAGAGAAACCCGTAGGATTTTCATAAATCTTGGAGGTATGATAAAAAATGATACTGGGTACAGTCTCCTCTAAATGTACTGACAAACAGGGTCAACAACAGCCACTAAGGATTCGTTTAGATGGTGGTGGTACTGGTGTGTGTGTGTTTCCACACAGGTGGTGAAAAACACTGAATGTCAGATTTTCTTCTCGTGACACCAGAGATGTCCCTCTCTCTCTCTCTCTCTCCCTCTTTTTTCTCTCTCTCTCTCTCTCTCTCTCTCTCTCTCTCTCTCTCTCTCTCTCTATCTCTCTCTCTCTCTCTCTCTCTCTCTCTCTCTCTCTCTCTCTCTCTCTCTCTCTCTCTCTCTCTCTCTCTCTCTCTCTCTCTTTGTCCCCCTCTCTCTCTCCCTCTTTGTCCTCTCTCTCTCTCTGTCTGTCTCTCTCTCTATTTCTCTCTCTCTCCCTCTTTGTCCCTCTCTCTCTCTCTCTCTCTCTCTCTCTCTCTCTCTCTCTCTCTCTCTCTCTCTCTCTCTCTCTCTCTCTCTCTCTCTCTCTCTCTCTCTCTCTCTCTCTCTCTCCCCTCTTTCTCTCTGTTACCTGATCCACAGCAGTGTCATGTTTGGGTGTCTCCTTCTCAGGCTCAATACAAAAACTGTCACCGGGCTAGAGACATAGAGAGAGGGGAAGATATCTAAAATCACACCACATCCTGGGTAACAACACCTGCTGGCTGGCCGCATGTCTTTTCCTCTGGACAGGCTGCCCTGACCCCTGACCCTGACGCTCCCGGGTCTTTTACCTCATCTAACTTTGATTGTTTGTGATCTCCATATCTGTCATGTTCACGAACGAGGCAGAAAACAATTGATCGGGCATGTTATGGAAAAATCTATGTTCCTCGGACCTGAAGTATATTTGGTCATAAGACTATAAGCAAACAAGTAATGTTCACACGGTCAGGGAAAACCCTGCGTCCCTTGTCTCTTTCCGTATTGAATTTATACAAGTAGAGGTCCATCTCCTAAGAGAACTATGAGGGAGAGAAAATGCACGGGTTAGAATGGTGCCGTGGCAACCTTAATGTAAACTCACCTCCCTCCAACCGATCCTTGTGTGTTCAAATTGACTTTGTCTTGTACTTTTGTTCGGCTAAAGCCATCCTTATCAATGTTCAAAATATTTAATCGGGCACTTTTAAAGACATATTATCTCTATAATCTTAATGTCTGGTTTTGTTAACAATGCTGCTTTTATCTCTTCATAGTCGTCACCAAACCCACTGGCTCCAGGTCATCTACAAGTCTCTGCTAGGTATATCTCTCTAGTCACCCCAAAAGCCAACTGCTCCTTTGGTCGCCTTTCCTTTAGAATGTTTCATTTTACCTTTATGTAACTAGGCAAGTCAGTTAAGAACAAATTCTTATTTTAAATGACGGCCTAGGTACAGTGGGTTAACTGCCTTGTTCAGGGGCAGAACGACAGATTTGAACCTTGTCAGCTCGGGGATTCGATCTGGCAACCTTTCGGTTCCGACTGCAAAAAATCTCTGAAGCTGGAGACTCACATCTCCCTCACTAGCTTTAAGCACCAGCTGTCAGAGCAGCTCACAGATCACTTCACCTGTACATAGCCAGTCTGTAAACATCCGATCCAACTCCCTCATCCCCATACTGTATTTATGTATTTATCTTGCTCCTTTGCACCCCAGTATCTCTACTTGCACATTCATCTTCTGCACATCCTACCATTCCAGTGTTTAATTGCTATATTGTAATTACTTCGCCACCATGGCCTATTTATTGCCTTAACTCCCTTATCTTACCTCGTTTGAGCTCTGTCATTGCCAACAAAGGGTATATAACAAAGTATTGAGATAAACTTTTGTTATTGACCAAATACTTATTTTCCACCATAATTTGCAAATAAATTCATAAAAAAATCCTACAATGTGATTTTTTGGATTTTTTCCCCTAATTTTGTCTGTCATAGTTGTCAAAATTACAGGCCTCTCTCATCTTTTTAAGTGGGAGAACTTGCACAATTGGTGGCTGACTAAATACTTTTTTTGCCCTACTGTATGTATTGATCTATTGTGTAAATAGCCTTAAATTGGGCTTGATTGACAGCAATATCTCTATGACATAGTTGAAAATATTCTTGAAATGAATTGGCTGTAATCCTCTTCCTATGACACTCCACTATCGGCCTCCTTTTTTATGACTCTCGTCTCTTTTTCTCCAGATGTATGTTGGGCCTTTTCATGCTGTTTTCCAATTCCAT
The DNA here is from genome assembly GCF_023373465.1 of Oncorhynchus keta. Lineage (NCBI taxonomy): Eukaryota > Metazoa > Chordata > Actinopteri > Salmoniformes > Salmonidae > Oncorhynchus > Oncorhynchus keta. The sequence goes on from NC_068433.1 coordinate 7,818,289, forward strand.
CCTCCTCAGTCTCCGCAGCCCAGAGCTCCAGATGTATGTTGGGCCTTTTCATGCTGTTTTCCAATTCCATCCTCCTCAGTCTCCGCAGCCCAGAGCTCCAGATGTATGTTGGGCCTTTTCATGCTGTTTTCCAATTCCATCCTCCTCAGTCTCCGCAGCCCAGAGCTCCAGATGTATGTTGGGCCCTTTCACACTGTTTTTCAATTCCATCCTCCTCAGTCTCCGCAGCCCAGAGCTCCAGATGTATGTTGGGCCTTTTCATGCTGTTTTCCAATTCCATCCTCCTCAGTCTCCGCAGCCCAGAGCTCCAGATGTATGTTGGGCCTTTTCATGCTGTTTTCCAATTCCATCCTCCTCAGTCTCCGCAGCCCAGAGCTCCAGATGTATGTTGGGCCCTTTCACACTGTTTTTCAATTCCATCCTCCTCAGTCTCCGCAGCCCAGAGCTCCAGATGTATCAGAGACAGCATCACACACGGCCTACGATAATCTCCCTAACCTATCACAGGCACACAGCGCAGGACGTCTACCCCCCAGAATGCTTCACTTCATAAGTGAATTGGGCCAAAGGAGCAGTTATCTTTCCCCACAGGGTCTGTATTGGGTAACTGTCCAAATGTTTACTGTGGGGAAGAAAATACAACAACACTGCCAAGATGGGACTTCTGACATTCCAAAATGTCTGGGCCCTTCACTTGTGGTCGCTATTATGTTATTAGGCCTCTCTTTGACCTGATACTTGCTTAACTGACAACTTGTACCTCACCTCCTAGAATACGAATGAAACCCCTCCTTTTGAGAGGATCAGCTCGTATTGTTTTGAGAGTTCCAGAATCCTTTGTCAACATTCCAGGCTCCTCCTGACAAAGCCTTCAACGTACACAAATAAGGGCAGGTGTGCGGTTGGTTGTGAACACTCAACATGGAAAGCAATCAGACTGGTTCCAATTGCTTGTATCTAAACAAGGATGTAGGGGATTGTTTTTCACAACAGCAAGGCTGCTATCTAGGTGAGGGCAGAGCTTTCATTAAAACTTTAGCCCACTGCAAGATTAATGTGTGTAGTCTTGGGTGGTTTAATCTTCTAGTACTCTTGAGAGAGGGAGAGAAGAGATAGAAAGGGAGTGAGAGAGAGGGAAAGAGGGATAGAGAGAGGGAGAGAGAGAGAGAGGGAGAGAGAGGGAGAGCGATAGAGAGAGAGAGAAAGAGAGAGAGACAGGGAGAGACAGGGAGGGACAGAGAGCGAGGGAGAGAGAGAGAGATGAGGGTGGTGATGGTGTCCCTCCAACCCTTCTAATCACAGGTTTTATAATTAAAGATGGAAAAAGAGAGGGATGAGAGAAGGAGGCCCTTATGCTCAAGTGTCAATACAACAACACAATAAGACAGTTATTTTGGGCTGAGTAAATGCAGCTAATGCCACACAGTGTATAGCCTGCTGTTAGGACAGGTTAGTCTCCCTGGTTAACAAACTCTGTAATTAGCAGTGATGTAAAGTACTTAAGTAAAAATACTTGAAAGTACTACTTAAGACGTTTTTTGGGGGGTATCTTCACTTTACTTTTTATATTTTTGATAACTTTTAATTCACTACATTTCTAAAGAAAATGAATAACTTTTTACTCTATACTATTTCCCTGACACCCAAAAAGTACTCTTTATATATTGAATGCATAGCAGGAATGAAAATGGTTTAATTTTCACACTTATCAAGAGAAATTCCATGGTCATCCCTACTGCCTCTGATCTGGTGGACTCACTAAACAGAGAACATCCCTGGTCATCCCTAATGCCTCTGATCTGGTGGACTCACTAAACAGAGAACATCCCTGGTCTTCCCAACTGCCTCTGATCTGGTGGACTCACTAAACAGAGAACATCTCTGGTCATCCCTACTGCCTCTGATCTAGTGGACTCACTAAACAGAGAACATCCCTGGTCATCCCTACTGCCTCTGATCTAGTGGACTCACTAAACAGAGAACATCCCTGGTCATCCCTACTGCCTCTGATCTGGTGGACTCACTAAACAGAGAACATCCCTGGTCATCCCTACTGCCTCTGATCTGGTGGACTCACTAAACAGAGAACATCCCTGGTCATCCCTACTACCTCTGATCTGGGGGGCTTATGGTCCCCAAAAGGCTAGGGCCGCTTCTGACTGGATGTGTAAGAATGGACAGTGGGTACACAGTTATTGTGTGACCCCACCCCCTCATCAAAGTTGCCCAGTTGGATGTGGGTACACAGTTATTGCGTGCCCCCCATCAAAGTTGCCCAGTCCTGGACCAGCTGACCAGTAACTACTTCAGACTGCTGTAACGACTTCAGACTGCTGCAACGACTTCAGACTGCTGTAACGACTTCAGACTGCTGTAACGACTTCAGACTGCTGTAACGACTTCAGACTGCTGTAACGACGAGCACGACAAAGTTCTGGAGGCAAAAAGTGTACCGTTTTATTACATAAAATTTTTCCATACACACTATTTCATATTGCTTCAGACACAAGTTCATTTTTTTTTCTCTCCACCCCCCCCCCCCCCTGTTAGAATAATCCCAGTTAAACAACTCTGTAACAAAATGTAGGTTACAACATTTATGAAAATATAAACATCTCTAAACAGGTCAGTCCTGACCATACAAAGAATAAGGTAGAAACATTCATTACCAGTTTGTCAAACATTTGTTTTAAACATGTAAGTCAGTGAAGGTACACAACATAATACCATATATTGGTTTCCATATGGACACGTTGAAATATACTCTTTTAACTGGTATTCCAATATATCAAGTGGACTCAATGTCTTAGCAAAGATAGAGAAAATGTACTCTCATGGTTCAACATAATCACAGTAAAACACTCAAACAATTTGGTCATGATGTAAGTAAGTACAAGCCTTTATAACAAATGGACCATTGTCAACAGAACAGCACATCAAACTAAGATCTGAACTTTTCTCAAATACACTTATATGATATTTTTAGATTTAGAATGTTTTGCTTTGAAATATATAATAATTAAATATGTTAAAGCTTAATACTGCTACTTAAGTTCTTTAGTGGGCCAACGTTTCAACTGTGGAAAATAAGTATACCAACAATTAGACAGAATAGCCCTTAAAAGGTTTAGAGAAAACCAAAATGCTAGTATCGACTGATGATATCCTTTCGTTTCAACTCTGAATCCCTGTGACTATGTTAAACAAAGCCAAAATACCAAACACCTGTTTAAAGAGCAAAGACAAACGATTATCAATATGACTAATAAATAAACCCCCCAAAAAAAAAAAAAAAGATAATCGGTATCTTTAGAAGCATCGTTCCCCGAATGTCCTTCATAACGTCCCGACGCTCACAAAACCTTGATAATGTAACACGTTTCAATACCTTCACCACACTATTAACACGATTTTGTCTCTTTCTCTCTCTCTAAATGTTAAAACAATTTAGTTTTTTTTCTCTCTCTCTCTTTCTCTCTAAATGTTAAGACAATTTAAGGTTCTCTCTCTCTCTCTAAATGTTAAGACAATTAAAAAAAAATCTCTCTCTCTTTCCCTCTAAATGTTAAGACAATTTAATTTTTTTTCTCTCTCTTTCCCTCTAAATGTTAAGACAATTTAAGTTTTTTTCTCTCTCTTTCCCTCTAAATGTTAAGACAATTTAAGGGTTTTTCTCTCTCTTTCTCTCTAAATGTTAAGACATTTTTTTTTTTTTTTACTGAAGGTAAAAGCTGTAAAACAGAAGACTGTTTAAGGCGTGGATAGGAACAGTGAGATGCTACACTGAGAAATTCATGAACCGGAAACTGCAGGTAAAGTTGGACCAGCTGTTAATACATGTATTTATAATCTCAAACTCAACACGGCCACTAAAGTACCTTATTAATCCTCAACTTTTTATTTATTTTATTTTGTATTTTTTTAAAACATTTTTTTAATCATTTTAAAATCAATCAAATTGATTATGTATGCTAAATTAGTATATGTATTTGTATATAGTGTGTCTATGAACTCCCTGCAATTCTCAGTAGTCTATACGAAAATAAAAGACATTTCAAAAACCAGGCACTCACTTTGATTGCATTAAGCACAACATAACATGTTATTTTAAGGAGTTGCACGAATTGCAGCAGCCAAAAGATATATATATATATATATATATACACACTACCATTCATAAATGTGGGGTCACTTCGAAATGTCCTTGTTTTTGAAAGAAATGCAACATTTTTTTTTGTCCATTAAAATAACATCAAATTGATCAGAAATACAGTGTATATATTGTTAATGTTGTAACTGACTATTATAGCTGGAAACGGCTGATTTTTAATGGAATATCTACATACTGTAGGCGTACAGAGGCCCATTATCAGCAACAGTGAAGAGGCGACCCCCGGGATGCTGGCCTTCTAGGCAGAGTTGCACAGAAAAAGCCATATCTCAGACTGGCCAGTAAAAATCAAAGATTAAAATGGGCAAAAGAACACAGACACTGGACAGAGAAACAGAGTCGCCTCTTCACTGTTAATGTTGAGACTGGTGTTTTGCGGGTACTATTTTATGAAGCTGCCAGTTGAGGACTTGTGAGGGGTCTGTTTCTCAAACTAGACACTCTAATGTACTTGTCCTCTTGCTCAGTTGTGCACCGGGGCCTCCCACTCCTCTTTCTATTCTGGGTAGAGTCAGTTTGCGCTGTTTTGTGAAGGGTGTAGTACACAGCATTTTTCGAAATCTTCTTGGAAATTTCTCGCAAGGAATAGCCTTCATTTCTCAGAACAAGAATAGACTAATGAGTTTCAGAAGAAAGTTCTTTGTTTCTCACCATTCTGAGCCTGTAATCGAACCCACAAATGCTGATGCTCCAGATACTCAACTAGTCTAAATAAGGCCGGTTTTATTTCTTCTTTAGCTGTGCTAACATAATTGAAAAAGGGTTTTCTAATGATCAATTAGACTATTAAAATGATAAACTTGGATTAGCTCACACAACGTGCCATTGGAACACAGGAGCGATGGTTGCTGATAATGGGACTCTGTACTCCTATGTAGATATTCCATACGAAATCTGCCGTTTCCAGCTACAATAGTCATTTACAACATTAACAATGTCTACACTCTATTGCTGATAAATGTCATGTTATTTTAATGGACAAAAAAAAGTGCTTTTCTTTCAAAAACAAGGACATTTCGATGTGACCCCAATCTTTTGAACGATGGTGTATATAGTTTAATGTTCAGTACGTATGATTTAATTAAACATAAATAAATACACATTTCTAAACAACGACATTATGGCTTAATGTGCACAACGCAAAGAAATTAACACACGTACAAAGACAATTGGTAAAGCTAACCGAAATGGAAATGTGGAAATGTAAAATGGAGAAATGTAAAATGGAGAAATGTAAAATGGAGAAATGTAAAATGGAGAAATGTAAAAATCGACATTGTTCTTCAAATGCAAAAGGAAAAATGATGTCAAACCAATAGATTAAATATATTTTATATCATATATATATAAAAGAAAATTAGAACCATAAAAAACTACTTGGATTCTAACAGTCGTCGTGTGAAGAAAATGAATAAGCTAACATCATATAGGTTGTTGTGATACATGACTTGAGTGCAGTGTTATAGTAGCAGCCAGCATATAGTAAACTACACAGAGGACATCTGCAGCTGAATCAGGTGGCTGTAAACAAGGGTCAACTGTAACCCCCCCCACCCCGCTCTCACTGCAACAGTTCACTCTTTTTGGTGGGAGTGGTGGTCTCTGGCTCCCCTGAGTCAGACACGTTGATGGGGCTATCCCTGGAGAAGACTTCAGTGGACTCCCTCCACACGCAGTCGGCGATGGTCTTGAAAGTGTGGTTGCCGCACTTGGGCCTTACCTTCTGCGAGGCGTTGTTGACGATCTGCCGGCTGTTGGACGTGGCAATCTTGATCTTGAGTGCGGCGTCCACGCGGTCCACCACCGTGTAAGTGCTGATGCTGCCGTCCTCGAAGCCGATGATGATGTTGAGTGCCCGCTGGGACAGGCAGAGGAAGGTGGGCGTCTTGTAGAGGGAGCATGTCCCGATGCTCTTTCCATCCGCCAGACGCATCACGATCAGGTTGGACACCACACCCGCTTCGTCATCTTCGTCGCAGTTCCGGAAGCAGATGTAGACCAGGTAGCGCCCGTCCCTGGACAGCTTCTGCCGCCAGATGATACCGGCGGCGTGAACGAGCCTCAGCTTCCCGCTGTGAAGGTCCAACACGTTAATGTTCTCGTCGCCCTTCGAGACAATGCCCAGTTTCCCATTTGGTGAAATCTGGAAGTCTTCCAGGTTTTTGAGGAAGTTAGTAGGCAGCTGTACGCGTCTGCAGACTGACTCATCCGCCACGCTCCATATAAACACAGTCTCTGTCGATGTAATGAAGACCACGAAGTCAGGGCAGTCGGGAATAAGCTTGAAGTTGACAATGCTAATGCCGTCGTCACAGACAAACTTCTTAGAAATACTGCCTGACCAGAGGCTGACAGCGAGCAGCTTGTTTTTAGTAGTTCCCACTAGGAAGGTGTTTGCGGTGGTGATCAGTGCGTTCTGGAGGGTCACCAGTATGTTGCACACTTTGTGTCCGGTGGCCAGCCTCCAGACTCGAGAGCAGTTTTGTTCGCAGAGGGACACCACAAACTGGTCGTTGTGGGTCATCAGGAGCTGGGATATCTTCTGTCCGTTGATGCGGAAAATGTTTTCCCCTGTGGACGTATGCCAGATGTACTGGCTGCACTTATCATCCGACGTCACCATGAGATCCCCGGAGGAGGTCAGGACACAGTTCTCCACCAAGCCCTCGTGCTTGAAGACAGTCTCGATGAAGCCTGTGCTGAAGTTCCACTTGTGGATGGCTTCAGAGCCGTCCATTGTGAACACAAAGTCTTCCCTTCCAGAGAGCTGTAGACTCTGGATCCTCTTCCCTGTTTTGTCAATGTTGGACATGGCGGTGATGATGTCAATGTCCCAGACTGATAGCACTCCACTGCTGGCCACAGACAGGAGCAAGTTGTGGTGGGTGGACTTGATGAGTTTAATGATGGCCCCAGAGATCTCAATCAGGCTGGCCATGCACTGCCCACTGTCCCTCCTCCACACAAATATGGACGACGTGTTCTCCATGGAGGCAACGATACTTTGGCCATTTTTGGAGAGGACTGCAGCCACGAAACGCTCTGCCCGCTTGGCCTTGAACTTCTCTGCCATCTTCCACAACTTGGTGTCCAGGACCTCGATGCTCTTGTCTTTGCAGATGAGGATGGAGTGCTGGTCTTCTGACAGCTCAATGCCTACGACCTCGTTCTCGTCCCCCCGGCAGTCGTAATCTTCCATCAGTCTGGGGTTGTTGATCTCTTTGGTGTTCCACACCGACAGGCTCCCCTCATTATCGATCATCACCATCTGGTGAATGGTGTCCAGGACTAAGATGGACTTGACGAATCCCCCGGAAAACTCGGACGTGACCGTGGCTAGCTTGTCCCCGGTGCCCAGATGGAAGATGGACGTGGTGTTAAGATACTGACCACAGAAGGCATACATTCCATCCGGGGAGCATTGGACGCAGGTGACCTCGTACCAGCAGTGGAACTGGTAGAGGGGCCAGCCGTAGAGCAGATCGATCACATTAACGTCTTTACTGGCCTCTAGCCAGGCCAAGGCATGATGGCTGGCCAGTGTGAATCCATTGATGAAAGCCACCCCTCCTGTGATACCACAGTGCTTGGAGCCCTTGATGTCTACTTCGGACAGCAGGCAGGACTTATGGTTGTCATAAATGAGCAGCGTATTCTTGGTGGTTGCCACGACCAGGTACTTCTCGTCGCTGGTTAGTCTGATCCCCAGGACAACTGAGCGGGCCGTGTCTATCTGCCGGAGGAGCTGCCTGCTCTCCACGTCCCATGTGCTGACGGACCCATCGTCCAGGGCCACGAGGACAATGTTGGGGGCTAGGGTGGGCAGGATCTCCACTATCTGCATGTAGCTGGAGCACAGCGGCAGTCTTTCAGGGCTGTAGGAGACATCCATGGAGGAGTGGAGGGGCACGATGGAGCAGTATTTGGGCCCGTCCTTGTCGCACTCCAGGAGGAGGTGTCGAAGCTTTGGTAGGGAGGTTACCACAGGGAGGAGCCTCTGCTGCAGCTCTGCAGACAGGGATGCCGGGTTATTCATCACTTTGACCTTGATGCTGCGCAGTGTGGTGGCCAAGAACTTGAGTTCTTTCTCCTGGGAGTAGCTGTAGGCTACGTCGATGTCGGTCAGCGCCTTCTCAAACTGCCCTATCTTGATCATGGTGTAGAGCCAACTGAAGTTCATGATGACCCCGTACATGAGGTCGTCTGTGCGGCCACTCCGAGTCAGGTGGTAGAGGAGCTCTGTCATCTTCCTGTGGTTGACGAAGAAGATGTCAGGCTCCAGGAGGTTGCACTGGAACACCCAGGGCTGCTCGGGGGTCTGCCTGTCATAGGAGTACTTCTCGGCGGATGCTTCTTTGTGGGACGGCTGCTGGGGGTGGGGGTTCTTGTGTTGGGAGATGTTGAGCGAGGCAAAGTGGTTGTTGTCGCAGTGGAAGATCTTTTTCCTGCCGCCCGACCACGCCCCAAGGAAGTACTCGGCCAGGAGGCTGTGCATCTGGTGCACGTCCTCCTCATTGCTAAGATACAGCTTCTGGGCGATGAGGTGCAGATGTCTATTGGCCCACACCATCAGAGTAACGTTTCTCACCTGCCTCTCCACCAGGTACCCCTCCAGTTCCTCTTTCAGCCTCGCCACCAGGTCATAGGAGATCCTCAGTGGGTTTTTTAGATTTGAACTGACCATGATGTCTCCCAGCACACTGTTATCCAGTGACAAAATATCCTCCAGCTCTACCTCCGTTAAGCCCGCCTTGGCCATGGTAATGTATCCCAGCGCCCTGAACACAAACCGCTGCCCCAGCTTGTTCTCCACCGAGTAGAATAGCTGCTCGATGCTCTCGTGCACGGTGGAGCACAGCGAACGGTCGTCTACGTCCTTGTGCGAGCGCCAGTGTACCACCTCCCGGTAGACGAGGTTGACGAACATGGGTAGCGTGCACTTGGCCAGCGCTTCATTGACATAGATCTGCTGTCCCGAGGTCACCTTCCTCTTCAACCCCAGCAGCTGCTGCTTCAGTGTTTGACTACAGGTCTTGCGGTCACGCTGCACCAGCTCTACGTAGCGTCCTTCATCATGGATCAAACAGCGGAGTTTTTGGAGGATTCCGTGCTTGTTGGGTAATGTTGAGACAATGATGCGGACAGTGCGAGGCAGGTGGGCGGGAAGCCACCACAGCTTGCGGGCCTCGTCGGCCTCTGAGAGCTGCTCCAGCGCATCCAGGATGATGACCAGGGGCCGTTGGAACGAGGACTCCCCAAGGAGGTTGACTAGCAGCTCTGTCATCTCCTGGATCTTGTTGGGCAGGAAGTGGATCAGGCAACGGTAGTTGATGGCTATCTGCTCGCAGATGCTCTGGAGTAGGGTACGCAGATTTGTGGCAAACTCTGAGGAGCCCACGAAGCGGACGATGACTACCGGGTCTGTCTCGGGGCCCATCTCCGTCTGAAGCCACGTGTAGGCCTGGAAACGACAAAGAGAGAGAGAGAGAGAAAAGAGATTTAGTCACTTTCTCAAGGATGGTTGTCTTACATGAAGGAGCTCTGTGAAGAGATACGCAACTCAGAGAGAGAAAACATACAAGGCCATGTTTTCAATAATGGATTGCATTTATAAAACAGTTTTCAAAGCCTCAAAGCGCGTTCCACTGTAAGGGAAGGGTTATCTAACCGGAAAAAGCTCTGTGAAAAAAATTTGATATATTGTTTTGTCGTTCATTTTGTGTTATTGTGTAATTTCTAATTAGCTTCAGCTTTTTGCAATCATTTTTACCCAATCAATATTTACTCTGTGTGACTCAGAAGACAACATACAGCTCTACTAAAGTGGAGGGAGCTTGAATAGCTATTGGGAAAACATTTTGCGTGATGTGATGCCAAGGTTAGAGCAGTGTACAGAGGACAGAGGTCTGCTTCAATACCAGGTATTCTGTCTCCTGGGGACATATACTTTACAAATAGAACCGCAATGAATGTGAACTCAGTTTGTAGAGTTGATACATTATTCAAGAGATCCTGTTTTAAGCTGTCCTCTCCTCGCCAAGGCCATGAGGTAAACAGAAAAACAACAAGCGAAAATGTAAACATTTTCAAGAGTTAGATAGACGTAACCTGATCCCAGATCTGAGGACGACTGGCCAGTCTGGTGCCCAGTGCATATCTTAGATATGTGAGTCTAAAAATGCCTGATCCCAGATCTGAGGACGACTGGCCAGTCTGGTGCCCAGTGCATATCTCAGATATGTGAGTCTAAAAATGCCTGATCCCAGATCTGAGGACGACTGGCCAGTCTGGTGCCCAGTGCATATCTCAGATATGTGAGTCTAAAAATGCCTGATCCCAGATCTGAGGACGACTGGCCAGTCTGGTGCCCAGTGCATATCTCAGATATGTGAGTCTAAAAATGCCTGATCCCAGATCTGAGGACGACTGGCCAGTCTGGTGCCCAGTGCATATCTCAGATATGTGAGTCTAAAAATGCCTGATCCCAGATCTGTTTGTGCTTTAGTCTACTTCATTGTCAAGTCAAATCATGTTTTGCACAAGAATTCTACAAGGAATTGGCACGAGTGCAGAAACGGACCGGCAGCCATGCAGGCTGAGATAGAAGAAGTATCCAATGCTTTGCACAACATGAGAAATATTTCATGAATCAGTGTTGCTCCCTGTTTCCCTTGTTTCATACATATTTATAGTTTCACTCAATCATTCACCAAGGCCCCCTGCTGTGATTCCTAGAATCCTTCCTAGACTATAGCAGTGTGTGTGTGTGTTAGTGCGGGTGTGTGTGTCTACATGTGGGACTGGGACTGTGTGGATTCTATTGTACGTGACACGCATGGCTCGTAGAATCCAGGGGCCTCATTTCTGACCGTAAATGTCACACTAAATAGCTATGTGGCAACTCCAAGGAGACCAGGTCTCAGAGCTCATCATGACAGATATAGAGTTAGTGACTAAAATCTGTGACAGTCTGTGACAGTCTGCTCTGGTCGACAGGCTGTCAACAGATCCCCCCCCCCCTCCCTCCCTCCCTCCCTCCCTCCCTCCCCAGAAGCAGCAGGGAGAAGAGAATAAAGGAGAAGGCTTTTATATCTACTATATCTAGCACTCTGATCTATGTGACAACTCTGAACAATCTATGTCACCTGTGATAAATTAACTGTCAACTGTGAGATATTAGAGGTGAAGGAATCTATTATAAAGGTCAAGAAGCAGGGCAGATGGACATCGGGTGACTGCACTGTGTGGGCTCCCTTGCAACATGACCCTAACATGACCTGGGCAAACAGACGGCCCAGTAACAGACAGGCCAGTAAGTGGACAGTGACCTCACACACGCACGCACGCCCACACACACACACATACACACGCATGCACGCCCACGCCCACACCCACACGCACGCCCACACCCACACACACACACACATACACACACGCCCACGCACGCCCACACCCACACACATACATACACACGCACGCCCACGCCCACGCCCACACCCACACACATACATACACACGCACGCCCACACCCACACACATACATACACACGCACGCCCACGCCCACGCCCACACCCACACACATACATACACACGCACGCCCACGCCCACACCCACACACATACATACACACGCACGCCCACGCCCACGCCCACACCCACACACATACATACACACGCACGCCCACGCCCACGCCCACACCCACACACATACATACACACGCACGCCCACGCCCACGCCCACACCCACACACACACATACACGCACGCCCACGCCCACGCCCACGCCCACGCCCCACGCCCACGCCCACGCCCACACACATGCCCACGCCCACGCCCACACCCACACACATACATACACACGCACGCCCACGCCCACGCCCACACCCACACACACACACGCCCACGCCCACGCCCACACCCACACACAAAGATAGGCACAAGTGCATAGTTGATGGATGGACTTACATGCAGCAAACTAACACAGATGGATAATGCATGCGTAACGAGCACATCGACACCCTCTTACACACAGACAGACGCACTCAAGCGGACGAACACAGATAGACCCCAAAATGTACATTATCCCTCACACAAATGCCTTGTTGTGATTGATAAAGTCTTTCATGTATTATTGCAACATCTAAACCAGGAAGTCCCATTAAGACCCCCAACAGTACAGTCAATCACCTGTTTGGCCACCTGGGCCAGCAGCAATGTCTTCCCCGTGCAGGGCCCACCGTAGACCACCAGGGGGCTCATCCTACTCCCTTTAGACGGCAGCAGATACTCCTGCACCAGGTCCAGCGTCTCGCTCTTATAATCGTAGAAGACCGAGAAGTTCTTACACAGGGAGAGGTGCTGGAGGATCTCGTCGTACAAGGGGTCGGTCTCTGTGTCAAAGTTCTGCTGGACCGTGGCCTGGATGATGTCAACCATATCCTCGTAGAACTGTTTACACAAGCCTTCCACGTAGTGGCTCTCCACTTCCTGGGAGTAGCCTAGCTTCATGTCGCAGTGCGTCACAGAGGAGTAGACCCGGAGGTTGGACGAGGCCACCACCGTGGGGATAAACTCGTCTCGTACTTTTAAAAGACGTTCGTAGGCTTCCTGGTTACGCATGACGCGGTCCTCGGCGACGACGATGTCCATGTACTTGGCCATCTCCGGGAGTTTGGCGTGCCGGTCGAAGTTGGAGATCTTGCGGATATAGCAGACACACTTCTTGAGGAAGGCAGGCGTTTGTTTGCCCAAAGCAAAGTCCAACTCGTCCTCCAAGGCTGAAAAACGGCAGAGAAAAAAAACAAATAAAAAATCAATTAAAAGTCAGAACATTTTTGTCCTTGAAGAAACTTGCTATGTAATATTTCTGAGGAGTTAGGCTAATCCACACATGATTTGGAGTCTTAAAATTGTTCAAAGTTACGTGAGTTATCGTTTCTGAACCTACACTACAGGCCTACTACTTTTCGAAAGTAGCTTGAAAAAAAGGCTAGCACTGGGTTCTGTTGTGAGCTCCTAAGCTTGTCTTCAAAACAGACTTGGGAGATTTGCGAGTCTTTAAGTAAAGCCACACAGATTCTGGCAGTCTTTTTTTTAGCCTGCCTTTAGTCTGCGATTAGATATGTTTCCACTAAGCCTTGTTTGAGACGGTTGATACAATCACATAACCAACATTGCAGCCCCCCCCCCTCCCCTCAAAACATTGCAGCCCCCTGCCCCCCTCAAAACATTGCAGCCCCCCTCCCCCCTCAAAGAGCCGGTTCTACTGAAACTCTGCCAGCATCTCCCGTGTCGCCCACACTGCAGCTATAGAGTAGACGGTAAGAAAAGACAGAGGGGAAAGAAAGGGGAGATAAACGTTGTTTGAAGCTCGGTATAGTCAATTAACTGGCATACTGAATGTCTTTTTCCCCCCCGTACACATAAGCATTGGCTATGCCTTTGAACAAATCAAACATAGAAATCTGCATGGTAATCAAGTAAAATGACTTTGTGTGAATTTGTCCACAGCGTATATGTATATATATATATATATATATGGCTCAGCAGGGGAACATAGCAGGAAACAATCCCCAAACTCTCCCTATATTCATTACAAAACAGGCTGCTGCTAGCAGTGTTGCTGCGTTCTCTCCAGGTACAAACACCTAGCCTACAGAGAAACCCCATGATGCATCAGAAAGCCTACAGAGAAACCCCAGCAGCACCCATGATGCCCATGTCCCACAAAACTCAACCAACATCACATCAGTCTAGAAAGGCTACAGAGAAACCCCATGATGCATCAGAAAGGCTACAGAGAAACCCCATGATGCATCAGAAAGGCTACAGAGAAACCCCATGATGCATCAGAAAGGCTACAGAGAAACCCCATGATGCATCAGAAAGGCTACAGAGAAACCCCAGCGGCACCATGATGCATCAGAAAGGCTACAGAGAAACCCCATGATGCATCAGAAAGGCTACAGAGAAACCCCATGATGCATCAGAAAGGCTACAGAGAAACCCCATGATGCATCAGAAAGGCTACAGAGAAACCCCATGATGCATCAGAAAGGCTACAGAGAAACCCCATGATGCATCAGAAAGGCTACAGAGAAACCCCATGATGCATCAGAAAGGCTACAGAGAAACCCCATGATGCATCAGAAAGGCTACAGAGAAACCCCATGATGCATCAGAAAGGCTACAGAGAAACCCCATGATGCATCAGAAAGGCTACAGAGAAACCCCATGATGCATCAGAAAGGCTACAGAGAAACCCCATGATGCATCAGAAAGGCTACAGAGAAACCCCATGATGCATCAGAAAGGCTACAGAGAAACCCCATGATGCATCAGAAAGGCTACAGAGAAACCCCATGATGCATCAGAAAGGCTACAGAGAAACCCCATGATGCATCAGAAAGGCTACAGAGAAACCCCATGATGCATCAGAAAGGCTACAGAGAAACCCCATGATGCATCAGAAAGGCTACAGAGATATGCCCAGGGAAACACCTTACAGGCACCGGGAACACACTTACTTTCTCTTTCACCCTCAAAATGGGTGACAGTGTCCAATTCAATCAGAGATGATTACATTAACCCAAAATGGAGTGACTTTTTGTGTAATTAGACCCAATTTGGAATACTTTAGGAGCCCTCTAGGGCAGACCTACTTTAAATTGTAAACACGGAGAGATATTGTTGACCTGTTGCCATGAGAAAAGGGCAACCAGTGAAGAACACACACCATTGTAAATACAACCCATATTTATGCTTATTTATTTTATCTTGTGTCCTTTAACCATTTGTACATTGTTAAAACACTGTGTATATATATATAATATGACATTTGTAATGTCTTTATTGTTTTGAAACTTCTGTATGTGTAATGTTTACTGTTAATTTTTATTGTTTATTTCACTTTATATATTCACTTTATATATTATCTACCTCACTTGCTTTGGCAATGTTAACACATGTTTCCCATGCCAATAAAGCCCTTGAATTGAATTGAATTGATATTTTATTTAAGGGACTATATCTAGTCTGCATGTGTCGGTTTATCTCTATGTTCCGTATCAGTAGAAACTCCCTGATGGTACATTAGCTCATGAGGAAAGCTGATTGCTACCACAAAATCATCATAATAATGATTTAACTAAAGCCTTCCCCAGTTAAATGTTTTAGGAGGTCAAATGAACACACACACACACACACATATTGATTGTACAATATAGCTCAGTAAAACAAGAAAACGCCACAACACGAAATAACACAATATACTATACTGAGTTTGATGGTATAACACCATAGAAGAAGAAGAAGAAGAAGAAGGGGACAGGAGTAGCCTTCATACCAGAGCAAAGGAATTTCTTGGCCTGAGGGGGCTTCATGGTGCCCTTCTCCTGGAGCTGCAGGACAGACCTACGGAAGATCCCCTTGATCTCCTCAGACACGTTCCTCCACGCCTTGTCGTTCTTCGTCTTGGCTGCACTGCTCGACTCCATCTGTAGAAGACAGGGAGATGAAGGGAGTTTTTTGTAATGTTGAAATTGACGCACAGTTCAGCTTTTTTGTTGTTTGTTGTTGTAACATATAGAGGAGATTAAACAATCAGTAACTAGCTCGATTGGTTTTGATGATTTTAGACGGCAGTCTGAACAAAGCCAGAGACCTACTGTGTACAGCAAGGCAAAAGGAAGAAACTTAAAGATAAGTTGGTAAATGGTAGTAACTGTTGAAGTTGTTTGGGCCCACAACAAATTGATGCATTATAGTGCAGAACTGGACCACACAGAGATAGTATAGAGGACATTTATATCTGCTGATACCAATAGAACTACAGTAGATATCCTTTTTAAATGTTATACTTTTAATTTGACCTTTAGTTATCTAGGCAAGTCAGTTAAGAACAAATTCTTATTTTCAATGACGGCCTAGGAACAGTGGGTTAACTGCCTGTTCAGGGGCAGAACGACAGATTTGTACCTTGTCAGCTCTGGGGTTTAAACTTGCAACCTTCCGGTTACTAGTCCAACGCTCTAACCACTAGGCTACCTGCCGCCCCTACACTCTAACCACTAGGCTACCAGCCGCCCCTACACTCTAACCACTAGGCTACCCTGCCGCCCCTACACTCTAACCACAGGATACCTGCTGCCCCTCTAACCAGGCTACCTGGTCTAACCACTAGGCCTGCCGCCCCTACACTCTAACCACTAGGCTACCCTGCCGCCCCTACACTCTAACCACTAGGCTACCAGCCGCCCCTACACTCTAACCACTAGGCTACCCTGCCGCCCCTACACTCTAACCACTAGGCTACCAGCCGCCCCTACACTCTAACCACTAGGCTAACAGCCGCTCCTACACTCTAACCACTAGGCTACCCTGCCGCCCCGCCAATCCTTGGAGAGCAGTGGAGGCTGCTGAGGGGAAGACGGCTCTTAATAGCGGCTGGAATGGCGCGAATGGCATCAAACACATAGAAACCATGCGTATTTGATACCATTCCTCTGATTCAGCCTCAGGCATTACCACGAGCCTGTTCCCCCCAAATAAGGAGCCACCAACCCCCTGTGCTGGAGACAGGAAGTTCATGAGATTCACGAGAGAAGGTTCCAGGAGGCCAACTGTGCTGTTCTCCTCCATCAAACCTCCAACCAAGAGGAGGAGCCGCATTGAGTGACACAAGCGCTAAATGTTCAGCTAGCCATAGTCGGCATGCTAAAAGCTAGTACTGTAGTGACAAGGTGACCGTCACACAGGCATGCACAAACGTTCAGCTACCCGCTACAGCGTACTTATAATGCTTTACTTAACTAACTAGCCGGAGTACTGTAGTGACAGGGTGACCGTCACACAGGCATGCACAAATCAAATCAACTCAAATCAAATGTTATTTGTCACATGCGCCGAATACAACAGGTGTAGTAGACCTTACAGTGAAATGCTGAATACAACAGGTGTAGTAGACCTTACAGTGAAATGCTGAATACAACAGGTGTAGTAGACCTTACAGTGAAATGCTGAATACAACAGGTGTAGTAGACCTTACAGTGAAATGCTGAATACAACAGGTGTAGTAGACCTTACAGTGAAATGCTGAATACAACAGGTGTAGTAGACCTTACAGTGAAATGCTGAATACAACAGGTGTAGTAGACCTTACAGTGAAATGCTGAATACAACAGGTGTAGTAGACCTTACAGTGAAATGCTGAACACAACAGGTGTAGTAGACCTCACAGTGAAATGCTGAATACAACAGGTGTAGTAGACCTCACAGTGAAATGCTGAATACAACAGGTGTAGTAGACCTCACAGTGAAATGCTGAATACAACAGGTGTAGTATACCTCACAGTGAAATGCTGAATACAACAGGTGTAGTAGACCTCACAGTGAAATGCTGAATACAACAGGTGTAGTAGACCTTACAGTGAAATGCTGAATACAACAGGTGTAGTAGACCTCACAGTGAAATGCTGAATACAACAGGTGTAGTAGACCTTACAGTGAAATGCTGAATACAACAGGTGTAGTAGACCTTACAGTGAAATGCTGAATACAACAGGTGTAGTAGACCTTACAGTGAAATACTGAATACAACAGGTGTAGTAGACCTTACAGTGAAATGCTGAATACAACAGGTGTAGTAGACCTCACAGTGAAATGCTGAATACAACAGGTGTAGTAGACCTTACAGTGAAATGCTGAATACAACAGGTGTAGTAGACCTTACAGTGAAATGCTTACTTAAAAGCCCTTAACCAACAATGCAGTTTTAAGAAAAATAAGTGTTAAGTAAAAAATAGATAAGTACAATAAAAAATAAATAATAATAATTAAAGAGCAGCAGTAAAATAACAATAGTGAGGCTATATATTGTCCAAACACAGGCATGGACAAACGTTCAGCTACCCGTTACAGTGTACTTATAATGCTTAACTTAACTAACTAGCCGAGCGCTGTAGTTACACTGTAGTTACACTGTAGTTACACTGTAGTTACTGTAATGACACTGTAGTTACTGTAATGACACTGTAGTTACTGTAATGACACTGTAGTTACTGTAGTTACTATAGTTACAGTAGTTACACTGTAGTTACTATAGTTACACTGTAGTTACTGTAGTTACACTGTAGTTACTGTAGTTACACTGTAGTTACTGTAGTTACACTGTAGTTACTGTAGTTACACTGTAGTTACTGTAGTTACACTGTAGTTACACTGTAGTTACTGTAGTTACACTGTAGTTACTATAGTTACACTGTAGTTACTATAGTTACACTGTAGTTAGACTGTAGTTACTATAGTTACAGTAGTTACTGTAGTTACTGTAGTTACTGTAGTTACTGTAGTTACAGTAGTTACTGTAGTTACACTGTAGTTACTGTAGTTACACTGTAGTTACTATAGTTACACTGTCGTTACTGTAGTTACACTGTAGTTACTGTAGTTACACTGTAGTTACTGTAGTTACACTGTAGTTACTATAGTTACACTGTAGTTACACTGTAGTTACTATAGTTACACTGTAGTTACTGTAGTTACACTGTAGTTACTATAGTTACACTGTAGTTACTGTAGTTACTGTAGTTACACTGTAGTTACTGTAGTTACACTGTAGTTACTATAGTTACACTTTAGTTACTGTAGTTACACTGTAGTTACTGTAATTACACTGTAGTTACTGTAGTTACACTGTAGTTACTGTAGTTACACTGTAGTTACTATAGTTACACTGTAGTTACTGTAGTTACTGTAGTTACACTATAGTTACTATAGTTACACTGTAGTGACATGGGGACTGTGACAGCTGCACGGAGAGCCACAGATATGTTTACTGCTAGTGCCAACTCACAGTAAGATCACAAAGCTTTAGTTACTGTAGTTACGATAGTTACACTGTAGTTACTGTAGTTACTATAGTTACACTGTAGTTACTGTAGTTACTGTAGTTACACTGTAGTTACTGTAGTTACACTGTAGTTACTATAGTTACACTTTAGTTACTGTAGTTACACTGTAGTTACTGTAATTACACTGTAGTTACTGTAGTTACACTGTAGTTACTGTAGTTACACTGTAGTTACTATAGTTACACTGTAGTTACTGTAGTTACTGTAGTTACACTATAGTTACTGTAGTTACACTATAGTTACTATAGTTACACTATAGTTACTATAGTTACACTGTAGTGACATGGGGACTGTGACAGCTGCACGGAGAGCCACAGATATGTTTACTGCTAGTGCCAACTCACAGTAAGATCACAAAGCTTTAGTTACTGTAGTTACTATAGTTACACTGTAGTTACTATAGTTACACTGTAGTTACTATAGTTACACTGTAGTGACATGGGGACTGTGACAGCTGCACGGAGAGCCACAGATATGTTTACTGCTAGTGCCAACTAGCAGTAGATCACAAAGCTTTAGTTACTGTAGTTACTATAGTTACACTGTAGTTACGATAGTTACACTGTAGTTACTATAGTTACACTGTAGTTACTATAGTTACACTGTAGTGACATGGGGACTGTGACAGCTGCACGGAGAGCCACAGATATGTTTACTGCTAGTGCCAACTCACAGTAAGATCACAAAGCTTTAGTTACTGTACATTTACATTTACATTTAAGTCATTTAGCAGACGCTCTTATCCAGAGCGACTTACAAATTGGTGCATACACCTTATGACATCCAGTGGAACAGCCACTTTACAATAGTGCATCTAAGTAACTGTAGTTACTATAGTTACACTGTAGTTACTATAGTTACACTGTAGTTACTATAGTTACACTGTAGTGACATGGGGACTGTGACAGCTGCACGGAGAGCCACAGATATGTTTACTGCTAGTGCCAACTCACAGTAAGATCACAAAGCTTTAGTTACTGTAGTTACTATAGTTACACTGTAGTTACGATAGTTACACTGTAGTTACTATAGTTACACTGTAGTTACTATAGTTACACTGTAGTGACATGGGGACTGTGACAGCTGCACGGAGAGCCACAGATATGTTTACTGCTAGTGCCAACTCACAGTAAGATCACAAAGCTTTAGTTACTGTAGTTACTATAGTTACACTGTAGTGACATGGGGACTGTGACAGCTGCACGGAGAGCCACAGATATGTTTACTGCTAGTGCCAACTCACAGTAAGATCACAAAGCTTTAGTTACTGTAGTTACTATAGTTACACTGTAGTTACTATAGTTACACTGTAGTGACATGGGGACTGTGACAGCTGCACGGAGAGCCACAGATATGTTTACTGCTAGTGCCAACTCACAGTAAGATCACAAAGCTTTAGTTACTGTAGTTACGATAGTTACACTGTAGTTACTATAGTTACACTGTAGTGACATGGGGACTGTGACAGCTGCACGGAGAGCCACAGATCTGTTTACTGCTAGTGCCAACTCACAGTAAGATCACAAAGCTTCTAAGGAAGTGCAAAGGTGAATCTTTATAGGTATCAAACGTTCCACCGGAACAACACGTCCTAATGAGGGAAGCAACTTGAAGTCCAGAACTTTTAAGAGAGCTGTTTCCAGGTGACTTTTACTGGCCAGTATTACGGGTGCTTTTTGTGAACGTGAGGGGCGTAACAGTTTGCTTCGACTAAAACAGAGCAGAAAGGTTCCCTTTTTCCAATGTAAATAAATATTATACATATTTTTTTTAATTTCACTGACTTTGCTGATGTGGTTGTCCCACCTAGCTATCTTAAGATGATTGCACTTACTGTAAGTCTCTGGATAATAGCATCTGCTGCATATGGATGCTTCAGTATCTTGGCCTAGTCTCCCTGAGACCTACCTACTCAGGTCGTCTTTTTCCATATGATGCAAGAGAACAGTGGAGGCTGGTGGGAGGAGCTATAGGAGGTGGAACGGTATTAATCACATCTCACACATGGGGAACCACGTTTGACTCCGTTCCATGTCTTTCATTCCTGCCATTACGATGAGACTGTCCTCCTATAGCTCAACCCACCAGCCTCCACTGCAAGAGAACCCTGGCCACGTCCCACGGTCATTCCATTACGACTGGGTCTGAGCATCAGTTCTGTAGGTTTTGAGGCAGAAAGGGTTCAGATCTTACTGAGTTTTGGTAGTTCTTCAACATCTGGGCTTTGGGTTTGAGGTAGTAGGCCGGCGGCACGGAGTTCTCATCTCGACAGTACCACTCCTCCAGGATGTGTGTGTCTAGGCCTGCCTCCACCGCCGCATCCAAGATCATCTCAAACTCTGGAGCCTCCACCTCCCCCGGCACGCGGATACTGCCATACTTCTCTCCCACCAGCCCCTGGGAGGAAGAAAGAAAGACAGAGAGAGGTTGAACGGTCATCATCATCATCGCTTGACTTTCTATGATGATTGGTTTTCAAGGTTTCTAGTTGCTCTCATTCTAGGAGTATCGTTGAGGCACTTTATGATTTTCACATTAAAGTGCTCATTGAAGTGCCTTACGACAGCCTTTCATTTGTTTTCTGTGTACCGGGCTGCTATCTGCAAGGCATGTGGGTGTTATCTATTGGTATGTCAGCCTTGGCTTAGAGTTCACGCACACACACACACACACACACACACACACACACACACACACACACACACACACACACACACACACACACACACACACACACACACACACACACACACACACACACACACACACCGAGGCAGAGTGAGTGGTCAGGGCCATCCAGAGAGAGCTGATGTGCTGAGTGGAACAGGATTGTATAATTGTTTTAATTGGTCTGTGATCCTTCTCAGTGTGTTGGTAGCTGCTTTGAACGGACATTAATCGAATGGAATGAAAACAACAGGAGTATGGGTTCGGTTCGTCGGTCAGTGGAGGCTGCTGAGAGGAGGACGGCTCATTAACAATGTCTGGAATGGAGTGAATGGAAACGGAATCAAACGGTATCAAAACCTGATGAAGACAGCTTGTCTGTCGAAACGTTGGTTATTAGATGATTCAATTATTGCATCTGAGCTCCAAGAGTGAGAGGTTCTCCTTTTCTTTTTCAAGATTTCTACTCCGCTAGCCAGCACCTCTCCTAAACAGATGTTCTACTCTGCTAGCCAGCACCTCTCCTAAACAGATGTTCTACTCTGCTAGCCAGCACCTCTCCTAAACAGGTGTTCTACTCTGCTAGCCAGCACCTCTCCTAAACAGGTGTTCTACTCTGCTAGCCAGCACCTCTCCTAAACAGGTGTTCTACTCTGCTAGCCAGCACCTCTCCTAAACAGGTGTTCTACTCTGCTAGCCAGCACCTCTCCTAAACAGGTGTTCTACTCTGCTAGCCAGCACCTCTCCTAAACAGGTGTTCTACTCTGCTAGCCAGCACCTCTCCTAAACAGGTGTTCTACTCTGCTAGCCAGCAACTCTCCTAAACAGGTGTTCTACTCTGCTAGCCAGCACCTCTCCTAAACAGGTGTTCTACTCTGCTAGCCAGCACCTCTCCTAAACAGGTGTTCTACTCTGCTAGCCAGCAACTCTCCTAAACAGGTGTTCTACTCTGCTAGCCAGCAACTCTCCTAAACAGGTGTTCTACTCTGCTAGCCAGCAACTCTCCTAAACAGGTGTTCTACTCTGCTAGCCAGCACCTCTCCTAAACAGGTGTTCTACTCTGCTAGCCAGCACCTCTCTAAACAGGTGTGTGTTTGTTTCGCTTCTAGATCAAACAGTATCAAACATTCCATTCCACTCCATGCCAGCCATTACTATGAGCTGCCATCCCCTCAGCAGCCTCCACGATTGTCAGCACATGGACAAATGGAACTGAGAATGTATGCACATGTAAGATGAGGTTAAAGTTTGTTGTCATGAATGCTATAATCGTCATCATTATCATCTTGAACAGTGACACAAGCATCATCACCACTCTCTCCCTATAATAATTTGGCCAGGGATACAAAATGATATAAAACCCAACCACTCACACATGCTTGATAGAATAATAGTATTTTAATCACATAATCTCTGCCAACCAGGCTGAAATAATCTGCATGTCAGTCGTCCCCCTCTTCATCTGAAGAGGAGAGAAGGATCGGAGGACCAAAATGCAGCGTGGTATGTGTATATATTTAATTAAAGAAAGTACTGAACACAAAAACAATCGTTAAGCTATAAATGAGACCTGTGCTGACACAAGCAACTAACATAGACAATCACCCACAAACAAACAGTGCAACCCAGGCTACCTAAGTATGATTCTCAATCAGAGACAACTAATGACACCTGCCTCTGATTGAGAACCATACTAGGCCGAAACATAGAAATCCCAAAATCATAGAAAAACAAACATAGACTGCCCACCCCAACTCACGCCCTGACCACACAAAATAACGACAAAACAAAGGAAATAAAGGTCAGAACCTGACACTGCACTAACTAATTATCTTATCACTCAAAACTAGGGTTGCAAAGGGAGAGGATATTACTCAAAACTAGGGTCCCAAAGGGAGAGGATATTACTCAAAACTAGGGTCCCAAAGGGAGAGGATATTACTCAAAACTAGGGTCCCAAATGGAGAGGATATTACTCAAAACTAGGGTCCCAAAGGGAGAGGATATTACTCAAAACTAGGGTCCCAAAGGGAGAGGATATTACTCAAAACTAGGGTCCCAAAGGGAGAGGATATTACTCAAAACTAGGGTCCCAAAGGGAGAGGATATTACTCAAAACTAGGGTCCCAAAGGGAGAGGATATTACTCAAAACTAGGGTCCCAAAGGGAGAGGATATTACTCAAAACTTTGCAATTTTACCAGTAAGTACAAGGATTTTGGTATCTTTCAAAACATTTTCAAAACAAATAATATCAAATTTTATTTGTCACACGCACCTGTAACGTCTGCTGCCAGCTCACACTCTCAAACACATAGATCCTCTGAACGCAGCTCACTCTCCAGCCCACTTTCCAGCTCACACTCTCAAACACATAGATCCTCTGAACACAGCTCACTCTCCAGCCCACTTTCCATCTCACACTCTCAAACACATAGATCCTCTGAACGCAGCTCACTCTCCAGCCCACTTTCCAGCTCACACTCTCAAACACATAGATCCTCTGAACGCAGCTCACTCTCCAGACCACTTTCCAGCTCACACTCTCAAACACATAGATCCTCTGAACACAGCTCACTCTCCAGACCACTTTCCATCTCACACTCTCAAACACATAGATCCTCTGAACGCAGCTCACTCTCCAGACCACTTTCCAGCTCACACTCTCAAACACATAGATCCTCTGAACACAGCTCACTCTCCAGACCACTTTCCATCTCACACTCTCAAACACATAGATCCTCTGAACACAGCTCACTCTCCAGACCACTTTCCATCTCACACTCTCAAACACATAGATCCTCTGAACGCAGCTCACTCTCCAGATCCAAATCACCTGATGTCTGATCACCTGTTCACACACCTGTATGTCATTATCACACACTATTTAGTCCAGTTCTTTGCACCTCATCACTGTGAGGTATTATTTGCTTTGTGACACACGTCTAGTCGGAGTGCTGTTTGCACTGTGATTTACTAATCCAATGTATGATAGGTTTTGCCTGCCTCACTAATGACGCCTTTTGCCTGCCTCACTAATGACGCCTTTTGCCTATTCCCTGCCTGGATGACGTTACTAGCCTTTTCCCTGCCTGTACTGTTGCCTTGTTGGACCTCCTGTGTATGACCTTCTGCCTGCCACGGGACCCAGCTACCTGCCTCCTCCTGTGTATGACCTTCTGCCTGCCCCTGGACCCAGCTACCTGCCTCCTCCTGTGTATGACCTTCTGCCTGCCCCGGGACCCAGCTACCTGCCTCCTCCTGTGTATGACCTTCTGCCTGCCCCTGGACCCAGCTACCTGCCTCCTCCTGTGTATGACCTTCTGCCTGCCCCTGGACCCAGCTACCTGCCTCCTCCTGTGTATGACCTTCTGCCTGCCCCTGGACCCAGCTACCTGCCTCCTCCTGTGTATGACCTTCTGCCTGCCCCTGGACCCAGCTACCTGCCTCCTCCTGTGTATGACCTTCTGCCTGCCCCTGGACCCAGCTACCTGCCTCTTCCTGTGTATGACCTTCTGCCTGCCCCTGGACCCAGCTACCTGCCTCCTCCTGTGTATGACCTTCTGCCTGTCCCTGGACCCAGCTACCTGCCTCCTCCTGTGTATGACCTTCTGCCTGCCCCTGGACCCAGCTACCTGCCTCCTCCTGTGTATGACCTTCTGCCTGCCCCTGGACCCAGCTACCTGCCTCCTCCTGTGTATGACCTTCTGCCTGCCCCTGGACCCAGCTACCTGCCTCCTCCTGTGTATGACCTTCTGCCTGCCCCTGGACCCAGCTACCTGCCTCCTACTGTGTATGACCTTCTGCCTGCCCCTGGACCCAGCTACCTGCCTCCTCCTGTGTATGACCTTCTGCCTGCCCCTGGACCCAGCTACCTGCCTCCTACTGTGTATGACCTTCTGCCTGCCCCTGGACCCAGCTACCTGCCTCCTGCTGTGGTCCTTTACAACACCTGTGCTTGAAACCAGCTCTCTGTCTCCCATCGTGTTCATGACAGCACCGAATACAACAGGTTTAGTGTTGTGAAATCCTTACTTACAAGCCCTTAACCAACAATGAAGTTCAATAAATAAGAGCTATGCAATTATTATGAAATAAACTAATGTGGAAAAAAATGTAAGATCAAGAAGTAAACCCAAGAAAAAAGTAACACAAGAAAAGTACATAACAATAACGAGGCTATATACTGGGGGCTATATATCTAGTGGCCTTTTTTGGGGGGTACGTCAGATTATCACCGGTGTCTGTAATGATCTCTGCCCCTCTGTACGGCCTTATCACATGTCAAATATTTGTAATAATTACATTATTTTTAAAAAGGGGACAATTTTAAAACAAAATAAATATAAAACCATCAACATAGTGAATGTGGTTTTATTTATTTTATTTCACCTTTATTTAACCAGGTAGGCTGGTTATGGGGCTTTCCAGATGAAATACCCTTTAGATGTTATATTTTACACAACTTACACACTGCCTTAGGAAAGTATTCAGACCCTTTACTCAATACTTTCTTGAAGCACCATTGGCAGTGATTACAACCTCAAGACTTGGGTATGACGCTACAAGCTTGGCACACCTGAATTTGGGGAGTTTCTCACATTCTTCTCTGCAGATTCTCTCAAGCTCTGTCAGGTTGGATGGGGAGCGTTGCTGCACGACTATTTCAAGGAGAGCCCGTTGTCTTGGCTTTGTGCTTAGGGTTGTGGTCCTGATGGAAGGTGAACCTCCGCCCCAGTCTGAGATCCTGAGGGCTCTGGAGCAGGTTTTCATCAAGGATCTCGCTGTACTTTGCTCCGTTCATCTTTGCCTCGATCCTGACTAGTCTCCCAGTCCCTGCCACTGAAAAACATCTCCACAGCATGATGCTGCCACCACCATGCTTCACCGTAGGGATGGTGCCAGGTTTCCTCCAGATGTGACGCTTGGCATTCAGGCCAAAGAGTTCAATCTTGGTTTCACCAGACCAGAGAATCTTGTTTCTCGTGGTCTGAGAATCTTTAGGTGCCTTTTGGCAAACTCCAAGTGGGTGTCATGTGCTTTTTACTGAGGAGTGGCTTCCATCTGGCTACTCTACCATAAAGGCCTGATTGGTGGAGTGCTGCAGAGAAGGTTGTCATTCTGGAAGGTTCTCAACAGAGGAACTCTAGACCTCTGTCAGTGACCATCGGGTTCTTTGATACCTCCCTGACCAAGGCCCTTCTCCCCCGATTGCTCAGTTTGGCCGGGCGGCCAGCTCTAGGAAGAGTCTTGGTGGTTCCAAACTTCTTTCATTTAAGAATGATGAAGGCCACTGTGTTCTTGGGGACCTTCAATGCTGCAGAAATGTTTTGGCACCCTTCCCCACATCTGTGCCTTGACCCAATCCTGTCTCAGAGCTCTACAGACAATTACCTCATGGCTTTCTAAAAACCAGTTTTGCTTTGTCATTATAGGGTATTGTGATGTCATTATGGGGTATTATGATGTCATTATGGGGTATTGTGATGTCATTATGGGGTATTGTGTGTAGATTGCTGAGAGAATTGTTTTATTTAATCCACTTTAGAATAAGGCTGTGTTACGTTCCCCAGTTTATGTGTTGTAGTTTGTGTATTTGCATGTGTTTATTTCAGGAAATGGCTTCCTGAAATCCCTCAAGCAGCTGATTGGTCGACTCCATGGTTAATTGGAGAGCTGACCCCGCCCCCTCGTCAAGACGCAGCTGTCTCCAGTTACACATTCATTCTGAAGCTATATAAATGCCAGTGTTCTGTTCAGGAGGGAGATTTTTGCTGGAGGTAGATTTGCTGGAGATTTTCTGGGAGGTCATTGCAGAGATTTTGCTAGAGATATTATGTTATGTTATAATATTCTGTTTCATTTGTTCCCAGGGGGGGAAGGGGAAGGCACCTAGGGAGTGCTTAGGCAAGAGGCCCGCGGGCATACATATACCCGTAGCATATTCGCTGTCTAGGCACACTAGGTAAGACCTGGGCGGACCACCCCCTGTATTTTGGTTATGGCACCAGGTGGTGCTAAATTAGGTAAGTAGTGGGTAGGCAGGTAAGATAGGAGAGGGGGGGGGGCTTTGAGATTTACTTTCTTTGCTTTGGTTCCGTCCAGCCTCTTTCCCCCATATTACCGTGTAAAGGAATAAAGTCCTTGTAAACGGTACCACATTCTGCCTGTTGTCATTCTTACTTGCACCTACAGTCCATACCCTTTTCACTTCATGGAGAGTTTAGTTGTAGCAGGGTGTTGCGTTCCCTCTTCATAGAGGCGTGCGTAACATAACCAGGGTTGGGGAAACTGGAGAACCAGGGTTGGGGAAACTGGAGAACCAGGGTTGGGGGAAACTGGAGAACCAGGGTTGGGGGTACCGGAGAACCAGGGTTGGGAAACACTGTTGGGGGTACCGGAGGACCAGGGTTGGGGGTACCGGAGGACCAGGGTTGGGGGTACCGGAGGACCAGGGTTGGGGGTACTGGAGGACCAGGGTTGGCAAACACTGTTGGGGGTACTGGAGGACCAGGGTTGGGGCTACCGGAGGACCAGGGTTGGGGGTGCTGGAGGACCAGGGTTGGGGGTGCTGGAGGACCAGGGTTGGGGGTACCGGAGGACCAGGGTTGGGAAACACTGTTGGGGGTACCGGAGGACCAGGGTTGGGGGTACCGGAGGACCAGGGTTGGGAAACACTGTTGGGGGTACCGGAGGACCAGGGTTGGGGCTACTGGAGGACCAGGGTTGGGGGTACTGGAGGACCAGCATTGGGGGTACTGGAGGACCAGGGTTGGGGTGCTGGAGGACCAGGGTTGGGGGTACCGGAGGACCAGGGTTGGGAAACACTGTTGGGGGTACCGGAGGACCAGGGTTGGGGGTACCGGAGGACCAGGGTTGGGAAACACTGTTGGGGGTACCGGAGGACCAGGGTTGGGGGTACTGGAGGACCAGGGTTGGGGGTACTGGAGGACCAGCGTTGGGGGTACTGGAGGACCAGGGTTGGGGGTACTGGAGGACCAGGGTTGGGGGTACTGGAGGACCAGGGTTGGGAAACACTGCTGGGGGTACTGGAGGACCAGGGTTGGGAAACACTGCTGGGGGTACTGGAGGACCAGGGTTGGGAAACACTGCTGGGGGTACTGGAGGACCAGCGTTGGGGGTACTGGAGGACCAGTGTTGGGGGTACTGGAGGACCAGGGTTGGGGCTACTGGAGGACCAGGGTTGGGGGTACTGGAGGACCAGGGTTGGGGGTACCGGAGGACCAGGGTTGGGAAACACTGTTGGGGATACTGGAGGACCAGGGTTGGGGGTACTGGAGGACCAGGGTTGGGGCTACTGGAGGACCAGGGTTGGGGGTACTGGAGGACCAGGGTTGGGGGTACCGGAGGACCAGGGTTGGGAAACACTGTTGGGGATACTGGAGGACCAGGGTTGGGGGTGCTGGAGGACCAGGGTTGGGGCTACTGGAGGACCAGGTTTGGGGGTACCGGAGGACCAGGGTTGGGGGTGCTGGAGGACCAGGGTTGGGAAACACTGTTGGGGGTACTGGAGGACCAGGGTAGGAAAATACTGGTCTATGTGACTTGTCGTATCTTCAGCTCTGAGTCTTGTCGATGAAAAGGCCTTTTTGATGAGAAACACTGAACAAGATCAAATGAGTGTCTTGTGTTTGGGATTGTGTGTCTTTTGAGATACAGCGAAAGACATGTGAATGGGGTTAGCTAGCTATTTTTTCCAACAAAACCAATTTCTATTCGGGCCTGTTGGACAAAATTGAGGCAGTTCCCCTGAAATTGCTTGGCGAGGGATCTGAGGGAGAGAGTTAAGGCATGTCGGCTGTTTGAAGACACAAGTGACAGTCGTTTGTACATGGATGCTGACCGAGATCACAGAAAACTCGCTGACATGAAGGAAATGGAAAGTTTTGAAAGACAACGGGAGATGAGATACATTCTCCTCATTAGGAAATAGCAACAGCTCCAATCAAAGCCCTCCATCAGCTGTTTTCTTTTACAGAGCGAGTTTAAGGCAGAGTTTTGTGTGGAACTACAGAACAGTTTGTTTGGGACTACAGAACAGTTTGTGTGGGACTACAGAACAGTTTGTGTGGGACTACAGAACAGTTTGTGTGGAACTACAGAACAGTTTGTGTGGGACTACAGAACAGTTTGTGTGGGACTACAGAACAGTTTGTGTGGGACTACAGAACAGTTTGTGTGGAACTACAGAACAGTTTGTGTGGAACTACAGAACAGTTTGTGTGGGACTACAGAACAGTTTGTGTGGAACTACAGAACAGTTTGTGTGGGACTACAGAACAGTTTGTGTGGGACTACAGAACAGTTTGTGTGGAACTACAGAACAGTTTGTGTGGGACTACAGAACAGTTTGTGTGGGACTACAGAACAGTTTGTTTGGGACTACAGAACAGTTTGTTTGGGACTACAGAACAGTTTGTTTGGGACTACAGAACAGTTTGTGTGGGACTACAGAACAGTTTGTGTGGAACTACAGAACAGTTTGTGTGGAACTACAGAACAGTTTGTGTGGAACTACAGAACAGTTTGTGTGGGACTACAGAACAGTTTGTGTGGGACTACAGAACAGTTTGTGTGGAACTACAGAACAGTTTGTGTGGGACTACAGAACAGGTTGTTTGGGACTACAGAACAGTTTGTGTGGGACTACAGAACAGTTTGTGTGGGACTACAGAACAGTTTGTTTGGGACTACAGAACAGTTTGTTTGGGACTACAGAACAGTTTGTGTGGGACTACAGAACAGTTTGTGTGGAACTACAGAACAGTTTGTGTGGGACTACAGAACAGTTTGTGTGGGACTACAGAACAGTTTGTGTGGAACTACAGAACAGTTTGTGTGGGACTACAGAACAGTTTGTTTGGGACTACAGAACAGTTTGTTTGGGACTACAGAACAGTTTGTGTGGAACTACAGAACAGTTTGTGTGGAACTACAGAACAGTTTATGTGGAACTACAGAACAGTTAGTGTGGGACTACAGAACAGTTTGTGTGGAACTACAGAACAGTTTATGTGGAACTACAGAACAGTTTGTTTGGGACTACAGAACAGTTTGTGTGGGACTACAGAACAGTTTGTGTGGAACTACAGAACAGTTTGTGTGGAACTACAGAACAGTTTGTGTGGGACTACAGAACAGTTTGTTTGGGACTACAGAACAGTTTGTTTGGGACTACAGAACAGTTTGTGTGGGACTACAGAACAGTTTGTGTGGGACTACAGAACAGTTTGTTTGGGACTACAGAACAGTTTGTTTGGGACTACAGAACAGTTTGTGTGGGACTACAGAACAGTTTGTTTGGGACTACAGAACAGTTTGTGTGGAACTACAGAACAGTTTGTGTGGAACTACATAACAGTTTGTTTGGAACTACAGAACAGTTTGTGTGGAACTACAGAACAGTTTGTTTGGGACTACAGAACAGTTTATGTGGAACTACAGAACAGTTTGTGTGGAACTACAGAATATTTTGTTTGGAACTACAGAACAGTTTGTGTGGGTCTACAGAACAGTTTGTGTGGGACTACAGAACAGTTTGTGTGGAACTACAGAACAGTTTGTTTGGAACTACAGAACAGTTTGTGTGGGACTACAGAACAGTGTGTGTGGGACTACAGAACAGAAGAGAGAGAGAGAGAGAGAGAGAGAGAGAGAGAGAGAGAGAGAGAGAGAGGAGAGGGAGAGGGAGAGTGAGAGTGAGAGTGAAAGAGAGCGAGGGAGGGAGAGTCATTCATTCTCTGAGCTGCTGACAAAGTCTCTGTCAGCTTGCCTTGCAGGGACAGCAGGGAAGGACAGGGTGGCTGAGTAACTGTGAGTGTGTGTGTGTGTGCATGTGTGTGAGTGCGTTTGTTGATGATTGGCCCTCTATGTACTGTCCTGTCACACACACTTGCACAGATGCAATCTCCTCTCCCCCTCTCTCTCTCTTCCATCCCTCTCTCTCACCTATCCCTCTTTCTCTATCTCCCTCTCCCTTCCTTCCTTCCTTCCTCCCTCCCTCTCTCTGCTGCCCAGAAGAACAGTACAAAAAAATGGCCTCAGTTTCTCTGGGTAACTTTATCACCCAACCTGCCTTAGCCTGAAAGCATTACACGCTTGGAACCTTGCCAACTACTGTAGATGAAGGGACCAAGGTTGACAGACTGAAACTTTGGATGTGTTTAGGGAGGGAGGGAGGGAGGGAGGGGAGGAGAAGGGAGCAGGGAGGAGGAGGGAGGGTAGGGGAGGAGAAGGGAGCAGGGAGGAGGAGGAGGGAGGGAAGGGGAGGAGAAGGGAGCAGGGAGTAGGAGAAGGGAGGGAAGGGGAGGAGAAGGGAGCAGGGAGGAGGAGCAGGGAGGAGGAGGGAGGGAAGGGGAGGAGCAGGGAGCAGGAAGCAGGGAGGGAAGGGGAGGAGGAGGGAGGGAAGGGGAGGAGAATAGAGCAGGGAGAAGGAGCAGGGAGGAGGAGGGAGGGAAGGGGAGGAGCAGGGAGGGAAGGGGAGGAGAATGGAGCAGGGAGGAGGAGGGAGGGAAGGGGAGGAGAATGAGGAAAATATGAACCAAGATGTCATGGAACAAGAACAATATAAATAATCACAGTAATCTGATAGGTCATGGAGACTGGTGTAAATCTACTTATTAAAACATTGAACACTTTGAAAACTGTTTGACGCTATAATTCTTCATGTTAGCATCAATCATCAACACTAATCTGGTTTGAATGGCAGGTGATGGGAAATCCCTTCTGATGAGGCTTTTGGTGAATTTGTGATCATGTCTGATTATCGGGTTTTTCTGTTTGCCCTCTTTTTGTGTTGTGTTTTTGCCATTGACCTGGAAAACTACTTTCTCCAGCCTGGTCTCATAGACTAGATGCAACATAGTAAACGAAACTCACACTAGTATGATAAGGTATGTTACTTTTGGTGTGGTTACGTAAGACTGAAGCTAACTTAAGGCAAAAACAAAAGGAGGGTGGTTGGTCGGGGTGGAGGAGTTTGCGTACAACGTGAATGTCTAGAAACCCAAAGATCACCGACAACTTATTACCTTTTAGATACTTAAAAACTACTTAGCATGTTAGCTAACCCTTCCCATAACCTTAACCCTTTAACCTTACTCCTAAGCCTAACCTTAACCTTAACACGAAGCTTAGCTCACATTAGCGTTAGCCACCTAGTCACCTAGCTAATGTTAGCGTTAGTCACCTAGCTAACATTACCATTCGCCATTTAGCCACCTAGCTAACCTTAGCCACCTAGCTAACATTAGCATTAGCCACCTAGCTAACGTTAGCATTAGCCACCGAGCTAACGTTATCATTAGCCACCTAGCCAACGTTAGCAACCTATAATAATAATAATAATATATGCCATTTAGCTGACGCTTTTATCCAAAGCGACTTACAGTCATGTGTGCATACATTCTACATATGGGTGGTCCCGGGAATCGAACCCACTACCCTGGCGTTACAAGCGCCATGCTCTACCAACTGAGCCACAGAAGGACCACAGCTAGCTAACCTAGCTAACGTTAGCATTAGCCACATAGCTAACGTTACCATTAGCCACCTAGCTAATGTTACCATTAGCCACCTAGCTAACGTTAGCATTAGCCACCTAGCTAACGTTACCATTAGCCACCTGGCTAACGTTAGCCATATCTTACATATTGCAAATTCGTAACATATTGGTCAACACTTTACCTGACACCCAGTTGCATAACCATGTCAGAATATGGTCATAAAAGCTGACATAACCTGTCGTAACCTGTCATAACCTGTCATAACCTGTCATAATATAGTCATAACCTGTCATAACCTGTCATAACCTGTCATAACCTGTCATAACCTGTAATAATATAGTCATAACCTGTCGTAACCTGTCATAATATAGTCATAACGCTGTTACACTTAAATCTGCTCCTGCATTCATCCCCGTCATCGGCAACAGAGCACTGGGGTAGGTGCATGTCTGACATCAATGTGTACGCAATTATAATGATAAACTGTTATATAACATAAACACACTGTTGACACCTAGTCTATGGTGTAATGGAAGGTTCTGTAACATATTATATGAATTGCAAAACGTGACATATCATCGGAATTGTGATTCGTAACATATCAAATACAAAATGGATGACGGACAACCACAAATGAATACATACAATACCAAACATAGCATATCAAACTAATTTATACATCACAT
Organism: Oncorhynchus keta; assembly: GCF_023373465.1. Taxonomy (NCBI): domain Eukaryota; kingdom Metazoa; phylum Chordata; class Actinopteri; order Salmoniformes; family Salmonidae; genus Oncorhynchus; species Oncorhynchus keta. The sequence goes on from NC_068433.1 coordinate 7,852,246, forward strand.
AAAAATTAATTTTTATTATGTTACGTCTACCCCTGAGGCCAGGTTGCTTTCTCGGAATGCAAGTCTCCAACCAGGCGTATCGGATTAACACTTACATCATGTAGACTGAATGGCAGTTTACTGTGCTGTAAAAAAACCCCAGCTCTGTGCCAATTTAACTGCACACCTCAGCAAAATAACATGATATTTCCATTAGGTAAGAGGAACTAAGCTGAAAAAAGAGAGTAGCAAAAACAGGGAAAACAACAGAATTTTGTGAAGGGGTATTTTAAGTCCATCGTTTTAGGGAATTCTAGTCGGTCGGGAGAGGAATAAACCAGTTACGCCTCATTGTCATGCTTAATCTCTGGGTCAATGACACCATCACCATGCCAACCCCTGGCATCGCTATGGAAACCTGCCTTATTTGCGCCAACAGGTCGACAGGTTTGAAAAAAGCCCCTACAGGTGTGATTCTCTCTGTGTGCGTGTTTGTGTGTGTGTGGGTGTGTGTGGATGTATGTGTGTGTGTGTGTGTGTGTGTGTGTGTGTGTGTGTGTGTGTGTGTGTGGGGTGTGTGTGTGTGTGTGTGTGTGTGTGTGTGGGGGTGTGTGTGTGTGTGGGGGTGTTGTGTGTGTGTGTGTGGGGGTGTGTGTGTGTGTGTGTGTGGTGTGTGTGTGTGTGTGTGTGTGTGCACCTGTCTTATCTGTGAGACCGTCATTTCAACTAGTGACACCTACTGGCGTGTCAACCACAACAGATAACACATTATTTAGAAACGTTGTCATAATACACTGTACACAGACAGTATGCTTAATAGAGTGAGACACCATTTTATGGCCTATGACATCCCTCTAGAGTCAATATTACATTATAAAGGAATGTTATCTAATAGTAACTTGCCAATAAAACAGTACAGTGTTTGCAGACAGTAACCTGATGATGTTGTGACAGAAAGACCTGAGGAAGGAAAGGAAAGAGGAAAGGAAAGGAAATAGGAAAGCTAGGAGGATCATAAAGCTGATCCAAACCCATCCACTGTGGGCAGGAGGCAACGCTGGGCCTGCTCTCAACTGCTGAAACCAGAGGAGGAATATTTAACCTCCTCCCCCTACTTGTCCTCTCTCCCTCGCTCTGTCTCTCTGTTTCTCTCTCTCTCTCTCTCTCTCTCTCTCTCTCTCTCTCTCTCTCTCTCTCTCTCTCTCTCTCTCTCTCTCTCTCTCTCTCTCTCTCTCTCTCTCTCTCCCTCTCTGTCTCTCTCTCGCTCCCCCTCTCTCTCTCTCCCCCCTCTCCTCACACACACACACATCCCTCTAGCATCCCCCCTTCCTTTCCTCTCTCTCTCTCTCTCCTCCCTCTCTCTCCCCTCCTCTCTCCTCTCTCTCTCTCTCTCTCTCTCTCTCTCTCTCTCTCTCTCTGTCTCTCTGTCTCTCTCTCTCCCTCTCTCTCTGTCTCTCACTCTGCTCCCCCCTCTCTCTCTCTCTCTCCCTCTCCCTCTCGCTCCCCCCTCTCTCGCTCCCCCTCTCTCTCTCTCCCTCTCACACACACACACACATCCCTCTAGCATCCCCCCCTTCCTTTCCTCTCTCTCCATCATCCCTCCTCTGAGCCATGTGTTCACCCAGGGAGCAGTGACAGTCGTGTCAGCTGCGATTCTCCTGTGCAGCCACCTCCCCCGGAACAGACTTTGAAGTGACTCCCACCACCATGTGGACAGGCAGACAGACAGGCTAGAGGGACCTCTGGGGCTGTGTTGGACCTAGAAGATCACGAAGGGTTAGATGTGCCTCTTCTGATTTTAATACTGTGGTGGGATTTGGACTGCTCAGTGTGTGTGTGTGTGTAGAGATCTGTATTTGCATGATGAAATACAGAACACCACCACAGTCATATTTTAATCTCACACTATACTATAGCCTTTACTGTAGGTCTTCAGCCTTCAGGTCTTCAGCCTTCAGGTCTTCAGCCTTCAGGTCTTCAGCTTTCAGGTCTTCAGCTTTCAGGTCTTCAGCCTTTAGGTCATCAGCCTTTAGGTCATCAGCCTTTAGGTCATCAGCCTTCAGGTATTCAGCTTTTAGGTCTTCAGCCTTTAGGTCATCAGCTTTTAAGTCTTCAGCCTTCAGGTCTTCAGCCTTCAGGTCTTCAGCCTTTAAGTCTTCAGCCTTCAGGTCTTCAGCCTTCAGGTCTTCAGCCTTTAAGTCTTCAGCCTTCAGGTCTTCAGCCTTTAGGTCTTCAGCCTTCAGGTCATCAGCTTTTAGGTAATCAGCTTTTAGGGTCATCAGCTTTTAGGGTCTTCAGCTCTTATGCCTTCAGCTTTTAGGGTCTTCAGTCTTTAGGTCTTCAGCCTTTAGGTCATCAGCTTTTAGGGTCATCAGCTTTTAGGGTCTTCAGCTTTTAGGGTCTTCAGCTTTTAGGGTCTTCAGCCTTTAGGAATTCAGCTTTTAGGTCTTCAGCTTTTAGGTCTTCAGCCTTTAGGTCTTCAGCCTTGAGGTCTTCAGCTTTTAGGTCATCAACTTTTCACTTGTCAGACTCAAAGTAACAAGAAAAAGAATCAACCCAAATCGTTCTTGGGAGACAAATGAGTCAACAAATAGAACCCAGAACTGTCAATCACCGCTCCAAACTACGCCACTGATCAAAGAAAGTGTATCAGTCAGTCTCTTCAGAGGAGAGAAAATATGGCTCTCGCCAACATTATCACAAGAACCAAGGGACAACAGCTGTCAAGCTTTCACATCTATAAATGTATCTCTCTCTCTCTCTCTCTCTCTCTCTCTCTCTCTCTCTCTCTCTCTCTCTCTCTCTCTCTCTCTCTCTCTCTCTCTCTCTCTCTCTCTCTCTCTCTCTCTCTCTCTCGGGCAGGGCTGGCTCCTTAGGGTAGACACTGATCTAAATTGGTACACTAACTCGGCGATGATAACCCGTTAACTGTGAGAGAATTTTAATACATCATAAAACATTCATCTGCAGAGAGACAGATTGGGAGGAGGGGCTGGGATCATAATTCAAGAGGGTTGTAGTGTGTATGTGTTTGTGTGTGTGTGTGTTTGTGTGTGTGTGTACAAACTACCCTTTGTGGGTGTGTATGTGTGTGTGTGTGTGTGTGTGTGTGTGTGTGTGTGTGTGTGTGTGTGTGTGTACAAACTACCCTGTGTGGGTGTGTATGTGTGTGTGTACAAACTACTGTTGTGTGTGTGTGTGTGTGTGTGTGTGTGTGTGTGTGTGTGTGTGTGTGTGTGTGTGTGTGTGTGTGTGTGTGTGTACAAACTACTGTTGTGGGTGTGTATGTGTGTGTGTGTGTGCGTGTGTGTGAGCTGTATGTGTATACAGTGCTGATTGGAGCTGAAGAGCTGGGCCTCCCAACACAGTTAGTGTGCCACCTTGAAAAAAACAGAGCTATGAAATAACCTTCCTTTTCACTACCAGTGGGGTAAATAACCTTAAGTGCAATAACTCAATAAAAATAAAAAAAGATAAGTGCAATAACTCATCCACAAGGCAAGCTGTCAAT
>NC_068433.1:7860735-7863235 GCF_023373465.1 Oncorhynchus keta
TCCCTCTGTTGGCTTACATTTCTCAAAGTTCCCTTATTTGGCCCTGGATTCCCTCTGTTGGCCTACATTTCCCAGGATTCCCTCTGTTGGCCTACATTTCTCAAAGTTCCCTTACTTGGCCCAGGGTTCCCTCTGTTGGCCTACATTTCCCAGGGTTCCCTCTGTTGGCCTACATTTCCCAGGGTTCCCTCTGTTGGCCCTGGGTTCCCTCTGTTGGCTTACATTTCCCAGGGTTCCCTCTGTTGGCCCTGGGTTCCCTCTGTTGGCCTACATTTCCCAGGGTTCCCTCTGTTGGCCTGCATTCGTAGGGCAGTATGGGTACACCTTAACGATGAGTAATGGTTTATAGGGATGTTCGCTTGTGACATGTGAAGACAAGGAAATAGGTTGGAGAGTAAAATGGGAGTTCTTAGGGTGCAACTCAATATGAGGAAGGTGTTCCTAATATTTGGTAACCTCAGTGTAGTCTACCAGTCTAACTGTCTATCCACCATTCACAGTGACAACATGGTCTGTCTGTCTATCCACCATTCATAGTGACAATATAGTCTACCAGTCTCTGTCTATCCACCATTCGTAGTGACAATATAGTCTACCAGTCTGTCTATCTACCATTCATAATAACAATATAGTCTACCAGCCTGTCTATCCACCATTCATAGTGACAATATAGTCTACCAGTCTCTGTCTATCCACCATTCATAATAACAATATAGTCTACCAGCCTGTCTATCCACCATTCATAGTGACAATATAGTCTACCAGTCTCTGTCTATCCACCATTCATATGACTATACCAGTCTGTCTATCCACCTGATAAAAGCGTCCTAAATGGCATATATTATTATATATTACCAGCAATATACCAGCCTGCCTATACCATTCATAGTGACAATATAGTCTACCAGTCTGTCTATCTATCCACCATTCATAGTTATCCACCATTCATAGTGACAATATAGTCTACCAGTCTGTCTATCTACCATTCATAATAACAATATAGTCTACCAGCCTGTCTATCCACCATTCATAGTGACAATATAGTCTACCAGTCTGTCTATCCACCATTCATAGTGACAATATAGTCTACCAGCCTGTCTATCCACCATTCATAGTGACAATATAGTCTACCAGCCTGTCTATCCACCATTCATAGTGACAATATAGTCTACCAGCCTGTCTATCCACCATTCATAGTGACAATATAGTCTACCAGTCTGTCTATCCACCATTCATAGTGACAATATAGTCTACCAGTGACAATATAGTCTACCAGTCTGTCTATCCACCATTCATAGTGACAATATAGTCTACCAGTCTGTCTATCCACCATTCATAGTGACAATATAGTCTACCAGTCTGTCTATCCACCATTCATAGTGACAATATAGTCTACCAGTCTGTCTGTCTACCATTCATAGTGACAATATAGTCTACCAGTCTGTCCTCTATCCACCATTCATAGTGACAATATAGTCTACCAGTCTGTCTGTCTAACATTCATAGTGACAATGTAGTCTACCAGTCTGTCCTCTATCCACCATTCATAGTGACAATATACCAGTCTGTCTGTCTACATTCATAGTGACTAGTCTACCATCATTCATAATAACATATTCATAGTGACAATATAGTCTACCAGTCTGTCTATCCACCATTCATAGTCTGTCTACCTCTATCCACCATTCATAGTGACAATATAGTCTACCAGTCTGTCTATCCACCATTCATAGTGACAATATAGTCTACCAGTCTGTCTATCCACCATTCATAGTGACAATATAGTCTACCAGTCTGTCCTCTATCCACCATTCATAGTGACAATATAGTCTACCAGTCTGTCCTCTATCCACCATTCATAGTGACAATATAGTCTACCAGTCTGTCTATCCACCATTCATAGTGACAATATAGTCTACCAGTCTGTCCTCTATCCACCATTCATAGTGACAATATAGTCTACCAGTCTGTCCTCTATCTACCATTCATAGTGACAATATAGTCTACCAGTCTGTCTATCCACCATTCATAGTGACAATATAGTCTACCAGTCTGTCCTCTATCTAGTCTAACATTCCATCCACCATTCATAGTGACAATATAGTCTACCAGTCTATCCACCATTCATAGTGACAATATAGTCTACCAGTCTGTCTATCCACCATTCATAGTGACATATAGTCTGTCTATCCACCATTCATAGTGACTGTCTACCAGTCTATCCATCTACCATTCATAGTGATAATATAGTCTACCAGTCTGTCTATCCACCATTCATAGTGACAATATAGTCTACCAGTCTGTCTATCCACCATTCATAGTGACAATATAGTCTACCAGTCTGTCCTCTATCCACCATTCATAGTGACAATATAGTCTACCAGTCTGTCTATCCACCATTCATAGTGACAATATAGTCTACCAGTCTGTCCTCTATCCACCATTCATAATAACAATATAGTCTACCAGTCTAACTGTCTACCATTCTGTCCACCATTCA
>NC_068433.1:7868235-7875735 GCF_023373465.1 Oncorhynchus keta
CCATAGGGACACACCCAGCCTCAGCCGTACGGACACACCCAGCCTCAGCCATACGGACACACCCAGCCTCAGCCGTACGGACACACCCAGCCTCAGCCATAGGGACACACCCAGCCTCAGCCATACGGACACACCCAGCCTCAGCCATAGGGACACATCGCTTCACTGTGAGCCACGAGCAGCTAAAGAAATGTGATACAGTCTCTAGATTCTGGACCAATGCAGCAGTAAGACACATGGATACATGAAATACATAAAGCCTGCGGATCAAAACAGAAAATATCCTGATGAAAATGATTTTCATTACAAAGATACTCCGCCTGTCTCCCTCATATTCATTACTGGCTGATTTTCATTACTCATATTCATTACTGGCTGATTTTCATTACTCATATTCATTACTGCCTGATTTTCATTACTCATATTCATTACTGGCTGATTTTCATTACTCATATTCATTACTGCCTGATTTTCATTACTCATATTCATTACTGGCTGATTTTCATTACTCATATTCATTACTGCCTGATTTTTATTACTCATATTCATTACTGGCTGATTTTCATTACAAAGATACTCCGCCTGTCTCCCTCATATTCATTACTGGCTGATTTTCATTACTCATATTCATTACTGGCTGATTTTCATTACTCATATTCATTACTGCCTGATTTTCATTACTCATATTCATTACTGCCTGATTTTCATTACTCATATTCATTACTGGCTGATTTTCATTACTCATATTCATTACTGCCTGATTTTCATTACTCATATTCATTACTGCCTGATTTTCATTACTCATATTCATTACTGCCTGATTTTCATTACTCATATTCATTACTGGCTGATTTTCATTACTCATATTCATTACTGCCTGATTTTCATTACTCATATTCATTACTGCCTGATTTTCATTACTCATATTCATTACTGCCTGATTTTCATTACTCATATTCATTACTGCCTGATTTTCATTACTCATATTCATTACTGCCTGATTTGCATTACTCATATTCATTACTGCCTGATTTTCATTACTCATATTCATTACTGGCTGATTTTCATTACTCATATTCATTACTGCCTGATTTTCATTACTCATATTCATTACTGGCTGATTTTCATTACTCATATTCATTACTGGCTGATTTTCATTACTCATATTCATTACTGGCTGATTTTCATTACTCATATTCATTACTGGCTGATTTTCATTACTCATATTCATTACTGGCTGATTTTCATTACTCATATTCATTACTGCCTGATTTTCATTACTCATATTCATTACTGGCTGATTTTCATTACTCATATTCATTACTGGCTGATTTTCATTACTCATATTCATTACTGGCTGATTTTCATTACTCATATTCATTACTGGCTGATTTTCATTACTCATATACATTACTGCCTGATTTTCATTACTCATATTCATTACTGCCTGATTTTCATTACTCATATTCATTACTGGCTGATTTTCATTAGTCATATTCATTACTGGCTGATTTTCATTACTCATATTCATTACTGGCTGATTTTCATTAGTCATATTCATTACTGGCTGATTTTCATTACTCATATTCATTACTGGCTGATTTTCATTACTCATATTCATTACTGGCTGATTTTCATTACTCATATTCATTACTGCCTGATTTTCATTACTCATATTCATTACTGGCTGATTTTCATTACTCATATTCATTACTGTCTGATTTTCATTACTATTATTCATTACTGGCTGATTTTCATTACTCATATTCATTACTGGCTGATTTTCATTACTCATATTCATTACTGCCTGATTTTCATTACTCATATTCATTACTGCCTGATTTTCATTACTCATATTCATTACTGCCTGATTTTCATTACTCACATTCATTACTGGCTGATTTTCATTACTCATATTCATTACTGGCTGATTTTCATTACTCATATTCATTACTGGCTGATTTTCATTACTCATATTCATTACTGGCTGATTTTCATTACTCATATTCATTACTGGCTGATTTTCATTACTCATATTCATTACTGGCTGATTTTCATTACTCATATTCATTACTGCCTGATTTTCATTACTCATATTCATTACTGGCTGATTTTCATTACTCATATTCATTACTGGCTGATTTTCATTACTCATATTCATTACTGTCTGATTTTCATTACTCATATTCATTACTGTCTGATTTTCATTACTCATATTCATTACTGGCTGATTTTCATTACTCATATTCATTACTGGCTGATTTTCATTACTCATATTCATTACTGGCTGATTTTCATTACTCATATTCATTACTGCCTGATTTTCATTACTCATATTCATTACTGGCTGATTTTCATTACTCATATTCATTACTGCCTGATTTTCATTACTCATATTCATTACTGGCTGATTTTCATTACTCATATTCATTACTGGCTGATTTTCATTACTCATATTCATTACTGGCTGATTTTCATTACTCATATTCATTACTGGCTGATTTTCATTACTCATATTCATTACTGGCTGATTTTCATTACTCATATTCATTACTGGCTGATTTTCATTACTCATATTCATTACTGGCTGATTTTCATTACTCATATTCATTACTGGCTGATTTTCATTACTCATATTCATTACTAGCTGATTTTCATTACTCATATTCATTACTGGCTGATTTTCATTACTCATATTCATTACTGGCTGATTTTCATTACTCATATTCATTACTGCCTGATTTTCATTACTCATATTCATTACTGGCTGATTTTCATTACTCATATTCATTACTGCCTGATTTTCATTACTCATATTCATTACTGGCTGATTTTCATTACTCATATTCATTACTGGCTGATTTTCATTACTCATATTCATTACTGGCTGATTTTCATTACTCATATTCATTACTGGCTGATTTTCATTACTCATATTCATTACTGCCTGATTTTCATACAATGCCTGTATATATGAAGGTCCAGCCCAATGCCTGTATATATGAAGGTCCAGCCCAATGCCTGTATATATGAAGGTCCAGCCCAATGCCTGTATATATGAAGGTCCAGCCCAATGCCTGTATATATGAAGGTCCAGCCCAATGCCTGTATATATGAAGGTCCAGCCCAATGTCTGTATATATGAAGGTCCAGCCCAATGCCTGTATATATCAAGGTCCAGCCCAATGCCTGTATATATGAAGGTCCAGCCCAATGCCTGTATATATGAAGGTCCAGCCCAATGCCTGTATATATGAAGGTCCAGCCCAATGTCTGTATATATCAAGGTCCAGCCCAATGCCTGTATATATGAAGGTCCAGCCCAATGTCTGTATATATGAAGGTCCAGCCCAATGCCTGTATATATGAAGGTCCAGCCCAATGCCTGTATATATGAAGGTCCAGCCCAATGCCTGTATATATGAAGGTCCAGCCCAATGCCTGTATATATCAAGGTCCAGCCCAATGCCTGTATATATCAAGGTCCAGCCCAATGTCTGTATATATGAAGGTCTAGCCCAATGTCTGTATATATGAAGGTCCAGCCCAATGTCTGTATATATCAAGGTCCAGCCCAATGTCTGTATATATCAAGGTCCAGCCCAATGTCTGTATATATCAAGGTCCAGCCCAATGTCTGTATATATGAAGGTCCAGCCCAATGCCTGTATATATGAAGGTCCAGCCCAATGTCTGTATATATCAAGGTCCAGCCCAATGCCTGTATATATGAAGGTCCAGCCCAATGCCTGTATATATCAAGGTCCAGCCCAATGCCTGTATATATGAAGGTCCAACCCAATGCCTGTATATATGAAGGTCCAGCCCAATGTCTGTATATATGAAGGTCCAGCCCAATGCCTGTATATATGAAGGTCCAGCCCAATGCCTGTATATATCAAGGTCCAGCCCAATGCCTGTATATATCAAGGTCCAGCCCAATGCCTGTATATATCAAGGTCCAGCCCAATGTCTGTATATATGAAGGTCCAGCCCAATGTCTGTATATATGAAGGTCCAGCCCAATGTCTGTATATATGAAGGTCCAGCCCAATGCCTGTATATATGAAGGTCCAGCCCAATGCCTGTATATATGAAGGTCCAGCCCAATGCCTGTATATATGAAGGTCCAGCCCAATGCCTGTATATATGAAGGTCCAGCCCAATGCCTGTATATATCAAGGTCCAGCCCAATGCCTGTATATATCAAGGTCCAGCCCAATGCCTGTATATATCAAGGTCCAGCCCAATGTCTGTATATATGAAGGTCCAGCCCAATGTCTGTATATATGAAGGTCCAGCCCAATGTCTGTATATATCAAGGTCCAGCCCAATGTCTGTATATATGAAGGTCCAGCCCAATGCCTGTAGAGAGAGAAGAGCCAATATCTTCACCACCCCATCCCGTTCTTCTTGCCTCAACATTTTCAAAATGATACTGAAGACACATCATAGTCGCACATATTTTAGACGTTTTTCCCACTGACAGACGTACGTGGATAATCAGCTAGGCCCATTACCACGCACCCTGTCCAAATCGCAGGCTTCCCAACTAGGCATGTAGACCTACACGCTTTCATTTTTTATTTTTCAACAATCCACAGCGTTAAGAGAAGCTAAACATCGTCTGTGGCTGAGTCATGTATTCAGAATTATTTTCTTTATTTTCTGTATAGACAGGAGTAATTATATCATTTAGTCAAATTCATTTCTATTTACATCTCCCTACTCAAAACATCTTCGTGCAGCTATGTAGAGAAGATACATTTTTTTAAATATTTTTTTATCTTAAAAAGGAATAAAAGTCACTGTGGTTTTACCCTAAAAAAGCAAACCTTTTGCCACTTTTGAGGTACAGACTGCAAGGGTTCAATTATGTACAGTACCTTTAACTAATGGTGCAATGGACGTACCTTACAGGGTACCACTACAGTGCTGTTTATATCCCTTTACGTTGCCATTGACTACCTCTTTTTTTCCTAACAGTGTACAGTGTTGTTCCATTAAAAAGGTTATACTCCATAGTATTTTACTCATTTCGCGCAATAATCAAAATGTGTAATGTTAACAGCCACATATACAAAGACAAAATCCTACAATCAAAGCCTACTGCGAAGAACAGCACTACCAACGCAACAACAACAAATAAAACGGGCTAAAATGAATCCATCAAGACGTATTAGTTACACTAATAAACTGCATCACTTAATATCATGGAACCCCTCAATACAACACCATTTCAATAACGGACTCAGACTCCTTATTAGGGGGGAGGCTCATGAGCTCATAACAGCCCTGTGTTGATGGGAGAATGGAGAGGTGTAACAGAACATTGTACAGTAGGAGGGGGATTCGACAGAGGCCCAGTAATTAAACTCAAATGAAGACATTAGTCATCTCGTTCTCCCACCGCCGCAGGGGAGGCCACCCCACCCCCCACCCCGCCTCCTCCCACTCCAACCCACAGACTCTGATGTGTGGCTTGGAGAGAAGAAGGGAATGGATAGATAGATAGAGATGGAGGGATGAGGAGGAGGAAGGAGGAAAACAGTGACACTTTCTCCAGGAGTTCTGAGAGTTGGTAGAGGGGGAATAGGACGAAGGGGTGGATGAAAGAGAGAATCCTGTATACTGTAGATGGAGAATGTTCCACATTGGCTTTTGGTTTCAATCATTCTGCAGAGTTCCTATTTGTGACTTTCCTGCTCACTGTGCCTCCTTCCTCCACTTCTCTCTCTCTCTCTGTCATTTCTCTAGTCCTCAATGTCCGTCTCCTGGCCATTAGCCATAATGAAAACAATGACTTATATTTCATTGTATAGTACCTTTCAGATCCCAAGGAACGTTTCCACAGTGAAGACATCATATAAAAGCACCAATACATCTCCCCGTATAGGGTTGTAAAATTCCGGAAACTTCCAATAAATTCCCTGTTTTGGAGGATTCTGGACTGATTCCGGGAATTCTTAAACTGGGATTTATTGAACGTTTTTTATTTTGCCACCCTACCCCTCCCTCCCTCCCTCCCTCCCTCCCTCCCTCCCTCCCTCCCTCCCTCCCTCCCTCCCTCCCTCCCTCCCTCCATCCCTCCATCCCTCCATCCCCCTCTTTCTCCCTCCCTCCCTCCCTCCCTCCCTCCCTCCCTCCCTCCCTCCCTCCCTCCCTCCCTCCCTCCCTCCCTCCCTCCCTCCCCCATCCCTCCCTCCCTCCCTCCCTCCCTCCCTCCCTCCCTCCCTCCCTCCCTCCCTCCCTCCCTCCCTCCATCCCCCTCTTTCTCCCTCCCTCCCTCCCTCCCTCCCTCCCTCCCTCCCTCCCTCCCTCCCTCCCTCCCTCCCTCCCTCCCTCCCTCCCTCTCTCCATCTCTCCATCCCTGTGTGGTAGCAGGGGTTGTGGCAGCTTACATAAGAGACCGAGGCAACTTCAGTTAAGCAGCTTGCTGTTACCCTTGAAAGGCGTTTGCTCGCAGCAGGTCAAGTGCAAAATGAGCCATTTTTTTTCTCCCTTTATAGGATGTGAGACTATTAGAACTGAGGATTAGGCCTCCATATCTGGAAGGAAAAGGGCATGAAATCAGGCAGAAAATATGAAAAGAACAATCAACAGAATCCCTCTGAGGAAAAATAACACTTAAAAATAAATGCCACCTCCAGAAATACAGTTCATATCTAATGACTGTTGATCTACCAATTACCAACGCAACAATAGTGTGGTGTATTTTACTAAGCACGCGATTTAATATGATTAAACCGCGTATCAATGTGAGCTACAATTAACTCATCTGCTCTTACATCTAAATCAACAACAAACCCGCTTCAGTGTGAAAATAAAAACGTTTCATCACAGCTGGAGACACTAACATCCCACAAGAAACCTGGAGGGAGATGGAGGTAGAGAACCACAAAATATCTCTCAATTACCCGGCTCAGACATCCGCTAATGTTACAGATCCAACTATTTGCCAGTCGCTGACACTTAGGGCCAATTAAAGGTAAACCCCTGACATTTTGACTCACCCATGGGTGAAGTTCCTCATGTTAAGGTCCAGAATGAAGATGTAAGCGCAGGAAAGACCTGATTTTACCGTATTATAATGACGAAGGTGGAAAGGAAAATCATCTTGGGGTTGGTTTTGAATTGTCTGGGTGCTAAGTGGCTGTATAATTGGATGACGGCAACCGTCACTACCACTCTTCCTTTTGAGTTTTAGTGGAGGACTGGGGAGAGGAGAGGTGTCATAGCAGTTAGGAAGGGACACCAGGAAAGTGAATGGAGACGCTGGTGCAATGCCTAGAGATGAGAGATTGGGAGGGAGAAACAGAGAGAGAGAGAGAGAGAGAGAGAGAGAGAGAGAGAGAGAGAGAGAGAGAGAGAGAGAGAGAGAGAGAGAGAGAGAGAGAGAGAGAGAGAGGGAGAAACAGAGAGAGACAGAGAGAGACGAGAAAAAGAGAGAAAGACTGAGAGACATGAGACGAGAGAGAGAGAGAGAGAGGGAGAGGGAGA
>NC_068433.1:7880735-7890735 GCF_023373465.1 Oncorhynchus keta
ATGTATGCACACATGACTGTAAGTCGCTTTGGATAAAAGCGTCTGCTAAATGGCATATATTTATTATATTATATATTAGAATTCAGTTTGAGTCGTCAGGCAAATGCACTTGACTACCTGCATCAGATGTCTTCTTGCTGGTCTGGAAAACAGCACACCCTATTGTAATGTTTTCCTGAGAAGAGGCCTTGTGATTTACTTAGGTGTCTATCAATGACAACCCTAGTAGTTTAAACAAAAAAACACACCCAACGCTTCAGGACACTCAATGTTTAGTACTTTCAAAGGGGGGTGAGCTGTTGACTATCAAACCATACAGTCTCAGCAGGTCATTTGCATGAAGTCATGCTGGTAGCGCTTCGGGAACCGTTTCCGAGGTCACTCGGCCCCACAAAGCATCACGTCGGATATCAAAGGCAAAAGCTTGACAAATCATCCAAGAACAATCTCAGAAAAATCGGACCGCGTCTTTACTCCAGGGGCTCTCCTGGATTTGTTTAACAAACATCTTTTGATAAAAATCTCTCTGCGCAGTGCCACACCAGCCATTTGCAATGTAAATGATCCCAGATCAGTGAGAGCCATGGGGAAAATGGGGCTAATTCATTCAGGGTAGGGAGAAGCAACAAAGGCAAGAGGGACACGCGCACGCGCACGCACGCACGCACGCACGCACGCACGCACGCACGCACGCACGCGCACACACACACACACACACACACACACACACACACACACACACACACACACACACACACACACACACACACACACACACACACACACACACACACACACACACACACACACACACACACACAGTCTTATCAAAGAGAGATATCCTGCAGCATTCACCATCCATCCTTATCTCTACTGCCCTTCTGTCTGCCTTAAAGAGACAGGGCCCCTGTGTTCAGCTCGCTCGTGGGACCCTTCAAGGCATGTTGCTGAGTTTGCGTCTGCTTTCATCATTGGGCCAGACAAGACAAAGATTTAAATAATATTAAACCTCTTTTCGATCAATATTGAAAGCCTGGGTTGAGGGGATAGCCCTCAGTTTTGCCGGCAATTGCTAATAACCCATCAGCAACCACCTGACGAGATGTGATAAAGTGACAATCTGAGGGCTGCACCCGACCCTAACCTGCTAATGTAGAACAAGCGCTGTAGGCTACAGTCAGAGAGTGCGTAACGATATTTTGACAGGGAGTGCATTTTTTTGTTGTTGTTGCCTAATTTGGATGTTTCTGCTTATTATTTCCGACATTCCGGTAGGCTATTTGATGGTCAACTTGTCTATAATTAGGCTGGGATTGATCTGAGATACAAATGTACAAATCAGGCTGAGATACAACCTCCGTGATACAACCTCCTATAGCTCATCTATCAGAGGCTGAGATACAACCTCCTATAAGCTCATCTATCAGGCTGAGTAGGCTGATATACAACCTCCTGTAGCCCATCTATCAGAGGCTCAACCTCCTATAACTCATCTATCAGGCTGAGATACAACCTCCTAGCTCATCTATCAGCTGAGATCATAGCTCATCAGAGGCTGAGATACAACCTCCTATAGCTCATCTATCAGGCTGAGATACAACCTCCTATAGCTCATCTATCAGGCTGAGATACAACCTCCTATAGCTCATCTATCAGAGGCTGAGATACAACCTCCTATAGCTCATCTATCAGGCTGAGATACAACCTCCTATAGCTCATCTATCAGGCTGAGATACAACCTCCTATAGCTCATCTATCAGGCTGAGATACAACCTCCTATAGCTCATCTATCAGGCTGAGATACAACCTCCTATAGCTCATCTATCAGAGGCTGAGATACAACCTCCTATAGCTCATCTATCAGGCTGAGATACAACCTCCTATAGCTCATCTATCAGAGGCTGAGATACAACCTCCTATAGCTCATCTATCAGGCTGAGATACAACCTCCTATAGCTCATCTATCAGGCTGAGATACAACCTCCTATAGCTCATCTATCAGAGGCTGAGATACAACCTCCTATAGCTCATCTATCAGGCTGAGATACAACCTCCTATAGCTCATCTATCAGGCTGAGATACAACCTCCTATAGCTCATCTATCAGAGGCTGAGATACAACCTCCTATAGCTCATCTATCAGGCTGAGATACAACCTCCTATAGCTCATCTATCAGAGGCTGAGATACAACCTCCTATAGCTCATCTATCAGAGGCTGAGATACAACCTCCTATAGCTCATCTATCAGGCTGAGATACACCTCCTATAGCTCATCTATCTATCAGAGGCTGAGATACAACCTCCTATAACCTCCTATAGCTCATCTATCAGAGGCTGAGATACAACCTCCTATAGCTCATCTATCAGGCTGAGATACAACCTCCTATAGCTCATCTATCAGGCTGAGATACAACCTCCTATAGCTCATCTATCAGAGGCTGAGATACAACCTCCTATAGCTCATCGATCAGGCTGAGATACAACCTCCTATAGCTGAGAAACAACCTCCTATAGCTCATCTATCAGAGGCTGAGATACAACCTCCTATAGCTCATCTATCAGGCTGAGATACAACCTCCTGTAGCTCATCTATCAGGCTGAGATACAACCTCCTATAGCTCATCTATCAGGCTGAGATACAACCTCCTATAGCTCATCTATCATCTGAGATACAACCTCCTATAGCTCATCTATGAGCTGAGATACAACCTCCTATAGCTCATCTATCAGGCTGAGATACAACCTCCTATAGCTCATCTATCAGGCTGAGATACAACCTCCTATAGCTCATCTATCAGAGGCTGAGATACAACCTCCTATAGCTCATCTATCAGAGGCTGAGATACAACCTCCTATAGCTCATCTATCAGAGGCTGAGATACAACCTCCTATAGCTCATCTATCAGAGGCTGAGATACAACCTCCTATAGCTCATCTATCAGAGGCTGAGATACAACCTCCTATAGCTCATCTATCAGGCTGAGATACAACCTCCTATAGCTCATCTATCAGAGGCTGAGATACAACCTCCTATAGCTCATCTATCAGAGGCTGAGATACAACCTCCTATAGCTCATCTATCAGGCTGAGATACAACCTCCTATAGCTCATCTATCAGAGGCTGAGATACAACCTCCTATAGCTCATCTATCAGAGGCTGAGATACAACCTCCTATAGCTCATCTATCAGAGGCTGAGATACAACCTCCTATAGCCCATCTATCAGAGGCTGAGGTACAATCTCCTGTAGCCCATCGATCAGAGGCTGAGATACAACCTCCTATAGCTCATCTATCAGAGGCTGAGGTACAACCTTCTGTTGCCAAGGAGACAATAAAGTTAAGTATTCTAATTCTGTCACTATCAATTGATTAAGCTACTTGTACTTTCTGTACAACAGAATATGTTTAAACCCAGAAAGCTTTTAGGGAAACTCTTCTCTTGTTGGGGTAAACCACGGAGGAAGAGCAGTTAAAGTCTGCTCTGTCTGGGGTGAAAAGGTAGGCCTACTCTGTCTGGGATGGATACAACTCTCCTAAAGGTAGCTCCTATCTGTCTGAGATACAACCTCCTGTCTGGGATGGAAAGGCTGAGGCCTCCTCTGTCTGGGAGGTGATACAAGGTAGGCCTATCTGTCTGGGGTGCTCAAAGGTAGGCCTACTCTGTCAGGGGTGTAAACCTCCTATAGCTCCTATCTGTCTGGAATGGAAAGGTAGGCCTACTCTGTCTGGGATGGAAAGGTAGGCCTACTCTGTCTGGGATGGAAAGGTAGGCCTAGCTCTGTCAGGGAGATACAACCTGTAAAGCTAGGCCTATAGCTCTCTGTCAGGGGTGATAAAGGTAGGCTCATCTGTCTGGGATACAAAGGTAGGCCTACTCTGTCTGGGGTGCCCATCTATCAAGGTAGGCCAATCTCCTGTCTGGGGTGGATACAACCTCCTATAGCTCATCTATCAGAGGCTGAGGCCTTCTGTTCTGTCTGGGGTGTAAAGGTAGGCCTACTCTGTCTGGGGTGTTTAAAGGCTTTTAGGGCCTTCTCTGTCTGGGGTAAACCACGGAGGAAAGGTAGGCCTACTCTGTCTGGGATGGAAAGGTAGGCCTACTCTGTCTGGGGTGTAAAGGTAGGGCCTACTCTGTCTGGGATGTAAAGGTAGGGCCTACTCTGTCTGGGGTGTAAAGGTAGGTCCTACCCTGTCTGGGGTGGAAAGGTAGGCCTACTCTGTCTGGGGTGTAAAGGTAGGCCTACTCTGTCTGGGGTGTAAAGGTAGGCCTACCCTGTCTGGGGTGGAAAGGTAGGCCTACTCTGTCTGGGGTGGAAAGGTAGGCCTACTCTGTCTGGGGTGGAAAGGTAGGCCTACTCTGTCTGGGGTGTAAAGGTAGGGCCTACTCTGTCTGGGGTGGAAAGGTAGGCCTACTCTGTCTGGGGTGGAAAGGTAGGCCTACTCGGTCTGGGGTGGAAAGGTAGGGCCTACTCTGTCTGGGGTGGAAAGGTAGGCCTACTCTGTCTGGGGTGGAAAGATAGGCCTAACTTTTGAAAGTACCATGCTCAGATTCCTAATGACATGTCAGATTGAATTATGTGCAAACAGTGACATTTTTGTTGAAAACAAGACACACTTATTTGGCATTGAAACATTAGGATAAGACGAGCACATAGACTTATCTCTCTGTCCGTTCTTAGCCTGTAATTCCAGTCATTTGTGTGCTATTAAAAAAAGATTCTGCTAATATGTAAAATTATGTAAAATTGCATGAAATGTTTATAAAAGGCTATTTCTTTTCGGACCTGCTTTGATTATAAAGGAGATCTTTCCACCTCTACTCTTGTCCACAGTGGTCTGCTGACCCACGACCTTCTGGCCTCCACCACTTGTGCGCTTTCAACATTCCTGCGTTGCCATGTAAATGCTTACAGGACGAAGACCCGTTTTCTAAAACTGCATGTCTAAGGCTCCGGTCTGTCCGTGAAGTGACAGTTTTATTGTGGGTATATAGGGAGGGTCAAACATTTTAAACGTTCAGGGAGGATTTAGGGAAAATATATTGTGCTGAAACGAGGGACTTCCATTTTCATTTCAGAGAGATCCAATTTCCTCCATGCAACCCTTATTATAAATAATGTTAACTCCCTACAAGCAACTTCTCTTCTGTCAATACGTTGCCCTAGAAGAATAAATCATTCCTTGCTCACCAGAATAATGTCATAAATGATAGAATGAATACTTCAATGTAGTTTATGCCGGTAAAGTTTTCTCTGTCATCTCTGCTTTTCTCTGTCATCTCTGCTTCTTTCTGTCATCTCTGCTTCTTTCTGTCATCTCTGCTTCTTTCTGTCATCTCTGCTTCTTTCTGTCATCTCTGCTTCTCTCTGTCATCTCTGCTTCTCTCTGTCATCTCTGCTTCTCTCTGTCATCTCTGCTTCTCTCTGTCATCTCTGCTTCTCTCTGTCATCTCTGCTTCTCTCTGTCATCTCTGCTTCTCTCTGTCATCTCTGCTTCTCTCTGTCATCTCTGCTTATATCTGTCATCTCTGCTTCTCTCTGTCATCTCTGCTTCTCTCTGTCATCTCTGCTTCTCTCTGTCATCTCTGCTTATATCTGTCATCTCTGCTTATCTCTGTCATCTCTGCTTATTTCTGTCATCTCTGCTTATTTCTGTCATCTCTGCTTATTTCTGTCATCTCTGCTTCTTTCTGTCATCTCTGCTTATCTCTGTCATCTCTGCTTCTTTCTGTCATCTCTGCTTCTCTCTTCATCTCTGTCATCTCTGCTTCTCTCTGTCATCTCTGCTTATATCTGTCATCTCTGCTTATCTCTGTCATCTCTGCTTATCTCTGTCATCTCTGCTTCTCTCTGTCATCTCTGCTTCTCTCTGTCATCTCTGCTTATATCTGTCATCTCTGCTTCTCTCTGTCATCTCTGCTTATATCTGTCATCTCTGCTTATCTCTGTCATCTCTGCTTCTCTCTGTCATCTCTGCTTCTCTCTGTCATCTCTGCTTATATCTGTCATCTCTGCTTATCTCTGTCATCTCTGCTTATTTCTGTCATCTCTGCTTATCTCTGTCATCTCTGCTTATTTCTTATTCAATGTAGTTTATACCAGTAAAGTTTTTTCTGTCATCTCTGCTTATTTCTGTCATCTCTGCTTCTTTCTGTCATCTCTGCTTCTTTCTTGGAGCAATTATTATTATTTTTACAATTTTCTGTGCTAAATGTTAGTTTAGTTTGACCAGTAAGCAAATAGAAACTGTGAAAACGACCCACATGTTTCTGATAAGACTTCAGTTCGGCCCAGATGCATATTTTACGTGGTTGAAATACTACAGTGCCTTCTGAAAGTATTCAGACCTCTTGAATTTTTCCACATTTTGTTACTTTACAGCCTTGTTCTAAAATGGATTAAATAAATGCTTTCCCCTCATCAATCTACACACATACCCCATAATGGCATCACAATTCCCCAAAATGACAAAGCAAAAACAGGTTTTGAGTTTTCTTTGAAATACTATACAATTTTATGATGCTGATAAAGGCAAGACCTTTACAGACGGTCCCTAACTGCCCATTTGGATGCTCTCAAGATGCTGAAAGGAAGAAATCATATTTTTCCACTCCTGTTCC
The DNA here is from genome assembly GCF_023373465.1 of Oncorhynchus keta. Classification (NCBI taxonomy): domain Eukaryota; kingdom Metazoa; phylum Chordata; class Actinopteri; order Salmoniformes; family Salmonidae; genus Oncorhynchus; species Oncorhynchus keta. The sequence goes on from NC_068433.1 coordinate 7,887,357, forward strand.
TGAGTCAAAAATGTACATTTCATCTATAATTTTACTGCAAGAAATGCTTAATTCCGCAGGAGTTAATAAGGACTATGTGAGAGGTTGTAGACCTTCAGTCAGTGTCCAGATTTCAGTTTCCATTTTAACCCATCTGAACAGTAGGCTACAGTTCCCTTAAGGTGCCGTAGGCCTATTTGAAGTCCCCCATCTTGATTGTTAAATTCGTATAGCGCCTCACAATCATCACACATAAAAATAGCCACCGGCATCCTCTTTTACCCCTTAAAATCCTTCCCAAACATTACTGTTCTGACCCTCCCTCCTCTTTATTTTCAAATCTCCATTCCACTGCCTTCCTCCTATTGGATTAAACTCTAACATTGCATCAGTGGATCAATGTTAACTTTTTCTGCGAGTTCCCAAAAGCATTTTTGCAGTTGGCTGTTTCGGTTTGCGTAAAGGTAGGCCCTAAAGCTTCATGGCAGATAGCCTAAAAATAATCAAAGAAAAACCTCAACTTAGCCTATAGATATAAACTGCACAAGACTGATACGTTCATGATTGTTTTTTTCATTCTTCAACTCGAACCGCAACCAACCCCCCCCCCCCTTTCATCCACACAATATTTCATGACCCTAAATCCGCCGCTCTGCGGATAGATCCACAGGGGGGGGGGGGTTGAAGGTTATGAGTTAACCTGAGCATCACTTGGGTATTGTTTATCAGACATCTTTCTTACACTGCAAGACAAGACGAAGAGGAAAAAGGCCCATTTTTATGTTACCTGGAACTCAATCCCATAATTCTCTCTGCAGAAGTCCCGTAGTTTGGGGTAGACATGCTCTTTTAGTGCGTTCCTCTCCGCTTCGGTGTCTGAAAACAAGACGACAGCGAGAACACATTGATTAGTATCAGGGATTGACACATTGATTATGTGTATGAAGTATGATTTACATTTTTTATTTTACCTTTATTTAACTAGGCAAGTCAGTTAAGAAGAAATTCTTATTTACAATGACAGCCTACAATGACGGTTAACTGCCTGTTCAGGAGCAGAACAACAGATTTGTACCTTGTCAGCTCAGGGGTTTGAACTTGCAACCTTCCAATTACTAGTCCAACGCTCTAACCACTAGGCTACCAGTATCAGGGATAACACATTGATAAGTATGAATGAAGTGCTTTCTCACTGTATGATACATACATTCAGTACATGCTGGTCGCAACATTGACCCGGGAAATCACAAATATACACTGAGTGTACAAAACATTAAGAACACCTGCTCTTTCCATAACATAGACTGACCAGGTGAACGCTATGATCCCTTATTGATGTCACTTATTAAATCCTCTTCAGTGTAGATGAAGGGGAGGAGTCAGGTTAAAGATGAAGGGGAGGAGACAGGTTAAAGATGAAGGGGAGGAGTCAGGTTAAAGATGAAGGGGAGGAGACAGGTTAAAGATGAAGGGGAGGAGACGGGTTAAAGATGAAGGGGAGGAGTCAGGTTTAAGATGAAGGGGAGGAGACAGGTTAAAGATGAAGGGGAGGAGTCAGGTTAAAGATGAAGGGACGGAGACGAAATAAAGATGAAGGTGAGGAGACAGGTTAAAGATAAAGGGTGGAGACAGGTTAAAGATGAAGGTGAGGAGACGGGTTAAAGATGAAGGGGAGGAGACGGGTTAAAGATGAAGGGGAGGAGACAGGTTAAAGATGAAGGTGAGGAGACAGGTTAAAGATAAAGGGTGGAGACAGGTTAAAGATGAAGGTGAGGAGACAGGTTAAAGATAAAGGGTGGAGACAGGTTAAAGATGAAGGGGAGGAAACGGGTTAAAGATGAAGGGGAGGAGACAGGTTAAAGATGAAGGGGAGGAGACGGGTTAAAGATAAAGGGTGGAGACAGGTTAAAGATGAAGGGGAGGACACAGGTTAAAGATGAAGGGGAGGAGACGGGTTAAAGATGAAGGGGAGGAGACTGGTTAAAGATGAAGGGGAGGAAACGGGTTAAAGATGAAGGGGAGGAGACAGGTTAAAGTTGAAGGGGAGGAGTCAGGTTAAAGATGAAGGGGAGGAGACAGGTTAAAGATAAAGGGTGGAGACAGGTTAAAGATGAAGGGGAGGAGACAGGTTAAAGAGAAGGGGAGGAGTCAGGTTAAAGATAAAGGGGAGGAGACGAGTTAAAGATGAAGGTGAGGAGACAGGTTAAAGATAAAGGGTGGAGACAGGTTAAAGATGAAGGGGAGGAGACGGGTTAAAGATGAAGGGGAGGAGACGGGTTAAAGATGAAGGGGAGGAGACGGGTTAAAGATAAAGGGTGGAGACAGGTTAAAGATGAAGGGGAGGAGACAGGTTAAAGGGGAGGAGACGGGTTAAAGATGAAGGGGAGGAGACAGGTTAAAGATGAAGGGGAGGAGACAGGTTAAAGATGAAGGGGAGGAGACGGGTTAAAGATGAAGGGGTGGAGACAGGTTAAAGATGAAGGGGAGGAGACGGGTTAAAGATGAAGTAAGTCGCTCTGGATAAGAGCGTCTGCTAAATGACTTAAATGTAAATGTAAATGTAAGGGGAGGAGACAGGTTAAAGATGAAGGGGAGGAGACGGGTTAAAGATGAAGGGGAGGAGCCAGGTTAAAGATGAAGGGGAGGAGTCAGGTTAAAGATGAAGGGGGGGAGACAGGTTAAAGATGAAGGGGAGGAGACGGGTTAAAGATGAAGGGGAGGAGCCAGGTTAAAGATGAAGGGGAGAAGCCAGGTTAAAGATGAAGGGGAGGAGCCAGGTTAAAGATGAAGGGGAGGAGTCAGGTTAAATAAGGATTTTGAAGCTTTGAGACAATTGAGACATGCATTGTGTATGTGTGCCATTCAGAGGGTGAATGTGCAGGACAAAATAAATAAGTGCCTTTGAACGGGGTTTGGTAGTAGGTGCCAGGCGCACCCGGCTTTTTGTCAAGATCTGCAACGCTGCTGGGGTTTTCACACTGTGTATCAAGTTTCCCCGTGTGTATGAAGAATGGTCTACCACATCCAGCCAAATGGACACAACTGTGGGAAGCATGGGAGTCAACATCCCTGTGGAACGCTTTAAACACCTTGTAGATTCCACGCCCCGACGAATTGAGGCTGTTCTGAGAGCAACTGAAGGTGTTCCTAATGTTTTGTACACTCAGTGTAATACCCGTTACATTAAAAGGCTATATCCTTCACTCGGAAAGATGACATCATCATAGCGTGCCAACTTCCCACTTTACAGACCTCAACATCAACAGTAGCTAAATCTGCCAAGAGTGCCATCATTGGCTCTTCGCAAATTATAGTTGTGAGTGTACAAATTGAGACAAAAGAGACAAAAAAATGTCTCATGGCGTCATCTTTCTGAATGAAAAAACACTGAGTGAAATAA
>NC_068433.1:7893235-7938235 GCF_023373465.1 Oncorhynchus keta
TATGTCTGTATCAGCGTAGAGTCGTCTTGGGTATGTCTGTATCAGCTTTGAGTCGTCTTGGGTATGTCTTGATCAGCTTTGAGTCATCTTGGGTATGTCTGTATCAGCGTAGATTCATCTTGGGTATGTCTGGATCAGCTTTGAGTCATCTTGGGTATGTCTTGATCAGCTTTGAGTCATCTTGGGTATGTCTGGATCATCTTTGAGTCATCTTGGGTATGTCTTGATCAGCTTTGAGTGATCTTGGGTATGTCTGGATCAGCTTTGAGTCCTCTTGGGTATGTCTGTATCAGCGTAGAGTCGTCTTGGGTATGTCTGTATCAGCTTTGAGTCGTCTTGGGTATGTCTTGATCAGCTTTGAGTCATCTTGGGTATGTCTGAATCAGCTTTGAGTCATCTTGGGTATGTCTGAATCAGCTTTGAGTCTTCTTGGGTATGTCTGAATCAGCTTTGAGTCATCTTGGGTATGTCTGAATCAGCTTTGAGTCTTCTTGGGTATGTCTGAATCAGCTTTGAGTCATCTTGGGTATGTCTGAATCAGCTTTGAGTCATCTTGGGTATGTCTGAATCAGCTTTGAGTCTTCTTGGGTATGTCTGAATCAGCTTTGAGTCATCTTGGGTATGTCTTGTAGAGTCATCTTGGGTATGTCTTGATCAGCTTTGAGTCATCTTGGGTATGTCTGGATCAGCTTTGAGTGATCTTGGGTATGTCTTGATCAGCTTTGAGTGATCTTGGGTATGTCTGGATCAGCTTTGAGTCCTCTTGGGTATGTCTGTATCAGCGTAGAGTCGTCTTGGGTATGTCTGTATCAGCTTTGAGTCGTCTTGGGTATGTCTTGATCAGCTTTGAGTCATCTTGGGTATGTCTGTATCAGCTTTGAGTCATCTTGGGTATGTCTGGATCAGCTTTGAGTCGTCTTGGGTATGTCTGTATCAGCTTTGAGTCATCTTGGGTATGTCTGGATCAGCTTTGAGTCATCTTGGGTATGTCTTGATCAGCTTTGAGTCATCTTGGGTATGTCTGGATCAGCTTTGAGTCATCTTGGGTATGTCTTGATCAGCTTTGAGTCATCTTGGGTATGTCTGGATCAGCTTTGAGTCATCTTGGGTATGTCTTGATCAGCTTTGAGTCATCTTGGGTATGTCTGGATCAGCTTTGAGTCATCTTGGGTATGTCTGGATCAGCTTTGAGTCATCTTGGGTATGTCTTGATCAGCGTAGAGTCATCTTGGGTATGTCTGGATCAGCTTTGAGTCATCTTGGGTATGTCTTGATCAGCGTAGAGTCATCTTGGGTATGTCTGGATTAGAGTCATCTTGGGTATGTCTGGATATAGAGTCATCTTGGGTATGTCTGGATCAGCTTTGAGTCATCTTGGGTATGTCTTGATCAGCTTAGAGTCATCTTGGGTATGTCTGGATCAGCTTTGAGTCATCTTGGGTATGTCTGGATCAGCGTAGAGTCATCTTGGGTATGTCTGGATCAGCTTTGAGTCATCTTGGGTATGTCTGGATCAGCGTAGAGTCATCTTGGGTATGTCTTGATCAGCGTAGAGTCATCTTGGGTATGTCTTGATCAGCTTTGAGTCATCTTGGGTATGTCTGGATCAGCTTTGAGTCATCTTGGGTATGTCTGGATCAGCTTTGAGTCATCTTGGGTATGTCTTGATCAGCTTTGAGTCATCTTGGGTATGTCTTGATCAGCTTTGAGTCATCTTGGGTATGTCTGGATCAGCTTTGAGTCATCTTGGGTATGTCTTGATCAGCGTTGAGTCATCTTGGGTATGTCTGGATCAGCTTTGAGTCATCTTGGGTATGTCTGGATCAGCTTTGAGTCATCTTGGGTATGTCTGGATCAGCTTTGAGTCATCTTGGGTATGTCTGGATCAGCTTTGAGTCATCTTGGGTATGTCTGGATCAGCTTTGAGTCATCTTGGGTATGTCTGGATCAGCGTAGAGTCATCTTGGGTATGTCTGGATCAGCACATCTGGAGCGGTGGTGAACAGAAATCTTCAAGTCTTTCCATAGATTTTCAATGCAATTCAAGTCTTGGCTTTAGCAAGGCCACTCATAGACTTTCACATTCTTGTTTTGAAACCATTCCAGTGTTGTTTTGGCTGTATGCTTGGGGTCATTGTCCTGTTGGAACGTAAATCTTTGCCCGAGTCTAAGGTTGTTTGCCCTCTGAAGCAAGTTCTCATCAAGGGTTTGTCTGTATTTGGCTCCATTCATTGTTCCCTCTATCTTTATCAGTCTCACAGTCCCTGCTGCTGAAAAGCATCCCCATAACTTGATGCTGCCACCACCACCATGCTTCACGGTAGGGATGGTGTTAGATGGGTGATGAGCTGTGCCTGGTTTTCTCTAGACATAGCGCTTTGCATTCAGGCGTAAAAGAGTGAACATAATGGCTCATCAGACCACAGAATCTTTTGCCTTATGCTCTCAGAGTCTTTCACGTAACTTTTTGCAAACTCCATGAGTGCTGTCATGTGTCTTTTTCTCAGAAGTGGATTCTGTCTGGCCACTTTCCCATAAAGCCCAGATTTGTGAAGTGCTGTATAGACTGTTGTCCTTTTGGCAGATTCTCCCATCTCAGCCAAGGAACTCTGAAGTGCTGTCACAGTGGACATTGCGTTCTTGGTCACCTACCTGACCAAGGTTATTCTTGCCCCGGTTGGCCAGCTCTAATCAGAGTCTGGGTACTTCCATATTTTTTGCATTTCCCAATTATGAAGACCACGGTGCTCTTGGAAACGTTCAACACTCTAGAAATTATTTTATACCCTTCCTCAGATACACTACATATACAAAAGTATGCGAACATCTCTTCAAATTAGTGGATTCGGCTATTTCAGCCACAAACGTTGCTCACAGGTGTATAAAATAGAGTACACAGGCATGCAATCTCCATAGACAAACATTGTCAGTAGAATGGCCTTACTGAAGAGTTCAGTGACTTTCAATGGTGCACCGTCAAAAGATGCCACCTTTCCAACAAGTCAGTTTATCAAATTTCTGCCCTGTTAGAGCTACCCCAGGTCAACTGTAAGTGCTGTCGTTGTGAAGTGGAAACTTCTAGGAGAAACAACGGCTCAGCCGTGAAGTGGTAGACCACACAAGCTCACAGAATATGACCGCAGAGTGCTGAAGCGCGTAAAAACACTCACTACCGAGTTCCAAACTGCCTTTGGACGCAGCGTCAACACAAGAACTGTTCGTCGGGAGCTTCATGAGATGGGTTTCCATGGAAACATTCTCTGGAGTGATGAATCACGCTTCACCATCCGACAGTCCGACGGACAAATCTGAGTTTAGTGGATGTCAGGAGAACGCTACCTGCCCCAGTGCATAGTGCCAACTGTAAAGTTTGGTGGATGAGAAATAATGATCTGGGGGCTGTTTTTCATTGTTTGGGCTAGGTCACTTAGATCCAGTGAAGGGAAATTGTAAACGCTACAGCATACAATGACATTCTAGATGATTCTGTACTTGCAACTTTGTGGCAACAGTTTGGGGAAGAGCCCTTTCCTATTTCATCATGACAATGCCCCCCGTGCACAAAGCGAGGTCCATACAGAAATGGTTTTGTCGAGATCGGTGTGGAAGAACTTGACTGGCCTGCACAGAACCCAGACCTCAACCCCATCAAACACCTTTGGGATGAATTGGAACGCCAACATCACTGCTCGACCTCACTGCCCGACTAACGCTCTTGTGATTGAATTGAAGCAAGTCTCGGCAGCAATGTTCCGAATATCGAGTGGAAAGACTTCCCAGAAGAGTGGAGGCTGTTGTAGCAGCAATGTTCCCAACATCTAGTGGAAAGACTTCCCAGAAGAGTGGAGGCTGTTGTAGCAGCAATGTTCCCAACATCTAGTGGAAAGACTTCCCAGAAGAGTGGAGGCTGTTATAGCAGCAATGTTCCCAACATCTAGTGGAAAGACTTCCCAGAAGAGTGGAGGCTGTTGTAGCAGCAATAGGGGGGTACAACTCCATATTACTGCTCATGATTTTTGGAATGAGATGTTGGACGAGTAGTAGTCCACATACGTTTGGTCATGTAGTGTATCATCACAGTTCTATCTCGGAGATCGACAGACAATTCCTTGGCCAACATCATATATTTTCTGCTCTGACATGCAATGTCAGCTATGGGACCTTATTAAATAGACAGGTGGGTTTCTTTCTAAATCATGTCCCAAACAATTGAATTGGCCGCAGGTGGAGTCCAATCAAGCTGTGGTGACGTCTCAGGGATTTAAAATAAAACATGTTTTTCACTTTGTCATTATTTGTTATTGTGTGTAGGTGGATTCAGGCTGTTACACAACAACAGGTGGAATAAGGGAAGGTGTGTGAAAGCACATGTTGCTGATAACAGTAAACCACTGCTCTTTTCCCCCCAGATATGATGAGGTATGGCATGTTGACGTAAGCATGGCACAGAGATGAGCGTGTGTGTAAAGTGTGTGTGACAGACATGGCAGAGCGCCTGTAGTCTTGGAAACGCATGCACACAGACAGACAGACAGACAGACAGACAGACAGACAGACAGACAGACAGACAGACAGACAGACATGCTGTAGACTCCTCATCCTCATTCACTCATACTCTGACTCTCCTCCTCATCCTCCTCCTCCTCCTCCTCTACCTCCTCTCCGACTCCTCTTCTCCTACTCAGCCTCTCCCCCTCCTCTCCTCCTCTCCTAGTTCTCCTTCTCCTCTCCTCCTCTCCCAGTCCTCCTTCTCCTCCTCCTCCCTCTCCTCCTCCTCCTACTCTCCTCCTCCTCTCCTCCTCTCCTAGTTCTCCTTCTCCTCTCCTCCTCTCCCAGTCCTCCTTCTCCTCCTCCTCTTCCTCTTCTCCTCCTCCTTCTCTCCTCCTCCTCGTCTCCCCCTCTCCTTGTCCTCCTCCTCATCTCCTCTTCCTACTCTCCTCCTCCTCCTACTCTCCTCCTCCTCCTCCTACTCTCCTCCTCCCTCTCCTCCTCCTCCTCTCCTCCTACTCTCCTCCTACTCTCCTCCTCCCTCTCCTCTCCTCCTCTCCCAGTCCTCCTTCTCCTCCTCCTCTTCCTCTTCTCCTCCTCCTTCTCTCCTCCTCCTCCTCTCCTCCTCTCCTTGTCCTCCTCCTCATCTCCTCTTCCTTCTCCCCTCCTACTCTCCTCCTCCCTCTCCTCCTCCTCCTACTCTCCTCCTCCTCTCCTCCTCCTCCTCCTACTCTCCTCCTCCCCTCCTCCTCCTCCTCCTCTCCTCCTACTCTCCTCCTACTCTCCTCCTCCCTCTCCTCTCCTCCTCTCCCAGTCCTCCTTCTCCTCCTCCTCTTCCTCTCCTCTTCCTCCTCCTCTCCTCTTCCTTCTCTCCTCCTACTCTCCTCCTCCTCATCTCCTCTTCCTACTCTCCTCCTCCCTCTCCTCCTCCTCCTCCTCTCCCCCTCTCCTTGTCCTCCTCCTCATCTCCTCTTCCTACTCTCCTCCTCCTCTCCTCCTCCTCCTCCTACTCTCCTCCTTCTCTCCTCCTCCCTCTCCTCCTCCTCCTCCTCCTCCTCCTCTCCCCCTCTCCTTGTCCTCCTCCTCATCTCCTCTTCCTTCTCTCCTCCTCCTCTCCTCCTCCTCTCCTTCTCCTCTCACTCTATCATAATTTCCCCAATCCTGTTCCTTCCTTTCCATACACAATGTTCACTCTACTTAGTCCACTCCAGAGTCCACTGACCACACCTGAGCCCAATGTCCACTCCAGAGTCCAATGTCCACTCCAGAGTCCACTGTCCACTCCAGAGTCCACTGTCCACTCCAAAGCCCACTGTCCACTCCAGAGTCCACTGTCCACTCCAAAGCCCACTGTCCACTCCAGAGTCCACTGTCCACTCCTGAGCCCAATGTTCACTCCAGAGTCCACTGTCCACTCCAGAGCCCAATGTCCACTTCAGAGCCCAATGTCCACTCCAGAGCCCACCTAATTTTTAGCATTCTCATCAGCTACACACTACCCACATAGCAATCATCAAGCCCTACACACTACCCACATAGCAATCATCAAGCCCTACACACTACCCACATAGCAATCATCAAGCACTACACACTACCCACATAGCAATCATCAAGCCCTACACACTACCCACATAGCAATCATCAAGCCCTACACACTACCCTCATAGCAATCATCAAGCCCTACACACTACCCACATAGCAATCATCAAGCCCTACACACTACCCTCATAGCAATCATCAAGCCCTACACACTACCCTCATAGCAATCATCAAGCCCTACACACTACCCACATAGCAATCATCAAGCCCTACACACTACCCACATAGCAATCATCAAGCCCTACACACTACCCACATAGCAATCATCAAGCCCTACACACTACCCACATAGCAATCATCAAGCCCTACACACTACCCACATAGCAATCATCAAGCCCTACACACTACCCTCATAGCAATCATCAAGCCCTACACACTACCCTCATAGCAATCATCAAGCCCTACACACTACCCACATAGCAATCATCAAGCCCTACACACTACCCACATAGCAATCATCAAGCCCTACACACTACCCACACAATCAAAAGAAATCAGCCAAGACCCCAGAAAATAAATTGTAGACCTCCACAAGTCTGGTTCATCCTTGGGACCAATTTCCAAACGCCTGAAGGTACCACGTTCATCTGTACAGGCAATAGTACGCAAGTATAAACACCATAGGACCATGCAGCCGTCATACCGCTCAGGAAGTAGACACGTTCAGTCTCCTAGAGATGAACGTACCTTGTTGCTAAATGTGCAAATCATTCCCAGAACAACAGCAAAGGACCTTGAGAATATGCTGGAGGAAACAGGTACAAAAGTATCTATATTCACAGTAAAACGAGTCCTATATCGACATAACCTGAAAGGCCCCTCAGCAAGGAAGAAGCCACTGCTCCAAAACCGCCATAAAAAAAGCCAGACTAGGGTTTGCAACTGCACATGGAGACAAAGATGGTACTTTTTGGAGAAAAGTCCTCTGGTCTGATGAAACAAAAATATAACTGTTTGGCCATGATGACCATCTTTATGTTTGGATGAAAAAGGTGGAGGATTGCAAGCCACAAACCACCATCCCAAACGTGAAGCATGGGGGTGGCAGCATCATGTTGTGGGGGTGCTTTGCTGCAGGAGGGACTGGTGCATATCACAAAATAGATGGCATCACGAGGTAGGAAAATTATGTGGATATATTGAAGCAACATCTCAAGACATCAGTCGGGAAGTTAAAGCTTGGTCGCAAATGGCTTGGTCTATACTATTATTCTGACATTTCACATTCTTAAAATAAAGTGGTGATCCTAACTGACCTAAGGCGGGGAATTTTTACTAGGATTAAATGTCAGGAATTGTGAAAAACTGAGTTTAAATGTATTTGGCTATGGTGTTTGTAAACTTCCGACTTCAACTGTATATACTATATTATATTCTACTGAATTTTAGTCAATGCCACTCGGACGTTGCTCTTCCTAATATTGATATGTTTCTTAATTTCATTATTTTACTTTTAGATTTGTGTGTGTATTGTTGTGAATTGTTAGATACTACTGCACGGTTGGAGCTAGGAACACACACGCATTTCACTACATCTGTAATGACTGAGTATGTAATACCAACATGTTTAAAGCAGACCACCATAGTCCTTGTGCCCAAGAACACAAAAGCAACCTGCCTAAATGACTACAGACCCGTAGCACTCACGCCCGTAGCCATGAAGTGCTTTGAAAGGCTGGGAATGGCTCACATCAACACCATTATACCAGAAACCCTAGACCCACTCCAATTTGCATACCGCCCAAACAGATCCACAGATGATACAATCTCTACTGCAATCCACACTGCACTTTCCCACCTGGACAAAATGAATACTTATATGAGAATGCTATTCATTGACTACAGCTCAGTGTTCAACACCATAGTGCCCTCAAAGCTTATCACTAAGCTAAGGACCCTGGGACTAAACATCTCCCTCTGAAACTGGATCCTGGACTTCCTGACGAGCCGCCCCCAAGTGGTGAGGAAGGTAGCAACACATCTGCCATGCTGATCCTCAACACTGGAGCTCCCCAGGGGTTTGTGCTCAGTCCCCTCCTGAACTCCCTGTTCACCCACGACTGCATGGCCAGGCACGACTCCAACACCATCATTATGTTTGCAGACAACACAACAGTGGTAGGTCTGATCACCGACAATGACGAGACAGCCTATAGGAAGGAGGTCAGAGACCTGGCTGGGTGGTGCCAGAATAACAACCTATCCCTCAACGTAACCAAGACTAAGGAGATGATTGTGGACTACAGGAAATTGAGGACCGAGCACGCTCCCATTCTCATCAAAGGGGCTGCAGTGGAGCAGGTTGAGAGCTTCAAGTTCCTTGGTGTCCACATCAACAACAAACTAGAATGGTCCGAACACACCAAGACAGTCATGTAGAGGGCACGACAAAGCCTATTCCCCCCTTCAGGAAACTAAAAAGATTTAGCGTGGGTCCTGAGATCCTCAAAAGGTTCTACAGCTGCAACATCGAGAGCATCTTGCCTGGTACGGCAATTGCTCGGCCTCTGACTGCGAGGCACTACATAGGGTAGTGTGTACGGCCCAGTACGTCACTGGGGCGAAGCTGCCTGCCATCCAGGACCTCGACAGCAGGCGGTGTCAGAGGCCCTAAAAATTGTCAAAGATCCCAGCAACCCCAGTCATAGACTGTTCTCTCTACTACCGCATGGTAAACGGTACCAAAGTCGAGGACAAAAGAAGGCTCAACAGTTTTTACCCTCAAGCCATAAGACTCCTGAACATGTAATCAAATGTCTACACGGACTATTTACATTGTTTGCCCCCCCCCCGAATCCCCCTCCCCCAAACCCTCTTTTTACGCTGCTGCTACTCTCTGTTTATCGTACTGAATATGCATAGTCACTTTAACTATACATGCATGTACATACTACCTCAGTTGGTCCGACCAACCAGTGCTCCCGCATATTGGCTAACCGGGCTATCTACATTTGTGTCCCACCACCCGCCAACCCCTCTTTTACGCGACTGCTACTCTCTGTTCATCAAATATGCATAGTCACTTTAACCATATCTACATGTACCTACTACCTCAATCAGCCTGACTAACCGGTGTTAGTCAGGCTGATTCAGGTAGTATGTACATGTAGATATGGTTTATAGCCTCGCTACTGTATATAGCCTCGCTACTGATTATAGCCTCTCTACGGTTTATAGCCTCGCTACTGTTTATAGCCTCGCTACATTTAAAGCCTCGCAACATTTATAGCCTCGCTACATTTATAGCCTCGCTGCTGTATATAGCCTCGCTACATTTATAGCCTCGCTGCTGTTTATAGCCTCGCTACATTTATAGCCTTGCTACTGTTTATAGCCTCGCTACTGTTTATAGCCTCTCTACTGTTTATAGCCTCTCTACTGTTTATAGCCTCGCTACATTTATAGCCTTGCTACTGTTTATAGCCTCTCTACTGTTTATAGCCTCTCTACTGTTTATAGCCTCGCTACATTTATAGCCTCGCTACTGTTTATAGCCTCGCTACTGTTTATAGCCTCTCTACTGTTTATAGCCTCGCTATATTTATAGCCTCGCTACTGTTTATAGCCTCTCTACTGTTTATTGCCTCGCTACATTTATAGCCTCGCTACTGTTTATAGCCTCGCTACTGTTTATAGCCTCGCTACTGTTTATAGCCTGTATTTACTGTTGTTTTATTTCTTTACTTACCTATTGTTCACCTAATATCTTTTTTGCACTATTGGTTAGAGCCTGTAAGTCAGCATTTCACTGTAAGGTCTACACCTGTTGTATTGGGCGCGTATGACAAATAAACTTTGATTTGAGAGTTTCTAGTTTGAGAAACAGACGCCTCACAAGTCCTCAAATGGCAGCTTATTTAAATAGTACCTGCAAAAGTCTCAAAGTCAACAGTGAAGAGGCGACTCCGGGAAGCTGGCCTTCTAGGCAGAGTTCCTCTCTCCAGTCTCAAAGTCAACAGTGAAGAAAGAGGTGACTCCGGGATGCTGGCCTTCTAGGCAGATATCCTCTCTCCAGTCTCAAAGTCAACAGTGAAGAGGTGACTCCGGGATGCTGGCCTTCTAGGCAGATATCCTCTCTCCAGTCTCAAAGTCAACAGTGAAGAAAGAGGTGACTCCGGGATGCTGGCCTTCTAGGCAGATATCCTCTCTCCAGTGTCTGTGTTCTTTTGCCCATCTTAATGTTTTATTTTTGGTGGCTAGTCAGAGATATGGCTTTTTCTTTGTAACTCTGCCTACAAGGACAGCATCCATCCCAGTGTCGCCTCTTCATTGTTCACGTTGAGACTGGAGAGAGGAACTCTGCCTACAAGGACAGCATCCCAGTGTCGCCTCTTCATTGTTCACGTTGAGACTGGTGTTTTGCAGATACAATTTAATGTGACCCCAAACTACCCAAACGGTAGTGTATGTGGATGATTTATGAAGGCAGGCACATTTAACAGTTAGGATCTTGATTATAGACCTAATTAAGTTGGGGTTTCTTCTCGCCTCGCTTGTCTTAGACAATTAAGGCAAGAGCAGTTTTCTCGTCTCCTACCTTCGCTGCTGCCTCCACCACATTGTCCTCAACACCAATATGCTGGGTAACTTTGCTATTAAGCACGTAGAAACATGGTCTAGGAAAAAGCAATGATGTTTCACAACCGCTGCTATCCAATGTTGGAGAAAGCACATTTGTGATAAAATAATATTGTTTTTATTATTGTTGCTCCATATGTAATATAACCGTATTTGATTTTAATAGCACATTAGAGTGATGGACTGGGTCTCATGGCCTCCACAACAGATCAGTCCACCCAGACAGGCCTCTACAATGGATCAGTCCACCCAGACAGGCCTCTACAACAGATCAGTCCACCCAGACAGGCCTCTACAATGGATCAGTCCACCCAGACAGGCCTCTACAATGGATCAGTCCACTCAGACAGGTCTCTACAATGGATCAGTCCACCCAGACAGGCCTCTACAATGGATCAGTCCACCCAGACAGGCCTCTACAATGGATCAGTCCACTCAGACAGGTCTCTACAATGGATCAGTCCACCCAGACAGGCCTCTACAATGGATCAGTCCACTCAGACAGGCCTCTACAATGGATCAGTCCACTCAGACAGGACTCTACAATGGATCAGTCCACTCAGACAGGCCTCTACAATGGATCAGTCCACTCAGACAGGCCTCTACAATGGATCAGTCCACCCAGACAGGCCTCTACAATGGATCAGTCCACCCAGACAGGCCTCTACAATGGATCAGTCCACCCAGACAGGCCTCTACAATGGATCAGTCCACCCAGACAGGCCTCTACAATGGATCAGTCCACCCAGACAGGACTCTACAATGGATCAGTCCACTCAGACAGGCCTCTACAATGGATCAGTCCATTCAGACAGGTCTCTACAATGGATCAGTCCACTCAGACAGGCCTCTACAATGGATCAGTCCACTCAGACAGGCATCTACAATGGATCAGTCCACCCAGACAGGCCTCTACAATGGATCAGTCCACTCAGACAGGCCTCTACAATGGATCAGTCCACCCAGACAGGACTCTACAATGGATCAGTCCACTCAGACAGGCCTCTACAATGGATCAGTCCACCCAGACAGGCCTCTACAATGGATCAGTCCACCCAGACAGGCCTCTACAATGGATCAGTCCACCCAGACAGGCCTCTACAATGGATCAGTCCACTCAGACAGGCCTCTACAATGGATCAGTCCACCCAGACAGGCCTCTACAATGGATCAGTCCACCCAGACAGGCCTCTACAATGGATCAGTCCACTCAGACAGGACTCTACAATGGATCAGTCCACTCAGACAGGCCTCTACAATGGATCAGTCCATTCAGACAGGTCTCTACAATGGATCAGTCCACTCAGACAGGCCTCTACAATGGATCAGTCCACTCAGACAGGCCTCTACAATGGATCAGTCCACTCAGACAGGCCTCTACGATGGATCAGTCCACTCAGACAGGTCTCTACAATGGATCAGTCCACCCAGACAGGCCTCTACAATGGATCAGTCCACTCAGACAGGCCTCTACAATGGATCAGTCCACTCAGACAGGCCTCTACAATGGATCAGTCCACTCAGACAGGCCTCTACAATGGATCAGTCCACTCAGACAGGCCTCTACAATGGATCAGTCCACCCAGACAGGCCTCTACAATGGATCAGTCCACTCAGACAGGCCTCTACAATGGATCAGTCCACTCAGACAGGCCTCTACAATGGATCAGTCCACCCAGACAGGCCTCTACAATGGATCAGTCCACTCAGACAGGCCTCTACAATGGATCAGTCCACTCAGACAGGCCTCTACAATGGATCAGTCCACTCAGACAGGCCTCTACAATGGATCAGTCCATTCAGACAGGTCTCTACAATGGATCAGTCCACTCAGACAGGCCTCTACAATGGATCAGTCCACTCAGACAGGCCTCTACAATGGATCAGTCCACTCAGACAGGCCTCTACGATGGATCAGTCCACTCAGACAGGTCTCTACAATGGATCAGTCCACTCAGACAGGTCTCTACAATGGATCAGTCCACTCAGACAGGCCTCTACAATGGATCAGTCCACTCAGACAGGCCTCTACGATGGATCAGTCCACTCAGACAGGCCTCTACAATGGATCAGTCCACTCAGACAGGCCTCTACGATGGATCAGTCCACTCAGACAGGCCTCTACAATGGATCAGTCCACTCAGACAGGCCTCTACAATGGATCAGTCCACTCAGACAGGCCTCTACAATGGATCAGTCCACTCAGACAGGCCTCTACAATGGATCAGTCCACTCAGACAGGCCTCTACAATGGATCAGTCCACTCAGACAGGCCTCTACAATGGATCAGTCCACCCAGACAGGCCTCTACAATGGATCAGTCCACTCAGACAGGCCTCTACAATGGATCAGTCCACTCAGACAGGCCTCTACAATGGATCAGTCCACCCAGACAGGCCTCTACAATGGATCAGTCCACTCAGACAGGCCTCTACAATGGATCAGTCCACGCAGACAGGACTCTACAATGGATCAGTCCACTCAGACAGGCCTCTACAATGGATCAGTCCATTCAGACAGGTCTCTACAATGGATCAGTCCACTCAGACAGGCCTCTACAATGGATCAGTCCACTCAGACAGGCCTCTACAATGGATCAGTCCACTCAGACAGGCCTCTACGATGGATCAGTCCACTCAGACAGGTCTCTACAATGGATCAGTCCACTCAGACAGGTCTCTACAATGGATCAGTCCACTCAGACAGGCCTCTACAATGGATCAGTCCACTCAGACAGGCCTCTACGATGGATCAGTCCACTCAGACAGGCCTCTACAATGGATCAGTCCACTCAGACAGGCCTCTACGATGGATCAGTCCACCCAGACAGGCCTCTACAATGGATCAGTCCACTCAGACAGGCCTCTACAATGGATCAGTCCACTCAGACAGGCCTCTACAATGGATCAGTCCACTCAGACAGGCCTCTACAATGGATCAGTCCACTCAGACAGGCCTCTACAATGGATCAGTCCACCCAGACAGGCCTCTACAATGGATCAGTCCACCCAGACAGGCCTCTACAATGGATCACTCCACTCAGACAGGCATGAATCAAACAGGTGTCTTGCACATTAATTTTAAAAAATAATGTTTTTGCTACTACTCCACTTAAGAAATCTTGGTCGACCAACAGCCTATCGACCAAACAATGGACCAGTCGACAGAATGGGGTCGGCCCTAAACAGTTTACATACACACTGTCCGACACAGATGTCATAGACGCATAGCGTCTGATTCCAATTTCTATTGATTGTAATGAAGTTTGTTTTGCTGTGTGTTTGTTCATTCATTGTCAATCTGATGAAGGCTTTGGAAGAGCATAAACATTCACGAGGAAACTGCACAGTATCACACTCTAAACTCTACCGGACTCTATAATGCCCTTCGTAATATCAGCATCAACACTGGACAAGCTGTGTTTAACTAGCTCTGGAAAGATATGTCTATGGGAGAGAGTGGAGAGAGAGAGAAAAGGGGGGGGGGGTGAGAGAGATTGAGAGAGTGAGAAAATGTGTGGGGGGGTGGTGAGAGAGAGTGTGAGTGTGAGTGAGAGAGTGGAGAGAGAGAGAAAAGGGGGGTGAGAGAGATTGAGAGAGTGAGTGAGAGAGTGAGAAAATGTGGGGGGGGTGGTGGTGAGAGAGAGTGAGAGTGTGAGTGAGAGAGTGAGAGAGAGAGAAAATATGGGGGGGGTGAGAGAGAGTGAGTGAGAGAGAGAGAGAGAGAGAGAGAGGGGGGACAGAGAGAGGGGTGGAGAGAGAGAAAGGGACAGTAGTGGAAAAGGTAGAAAGTTTTAAGGCGCAGCAGCGCCTCAACCTCAGGAGGCTGAAGAAATTCATATTGTCAGCAAAAACACACAAACTTTTGCAGATGCACAATTGAGAGCATCCTGTCGGGCTGTATCACTGCCTGGTACGGCAACTGCTCCACCCACAACCGTAAGGCTCTCCAGAGGGTAGTGAGGTCTGCACAACGCATCACCAGGGGCAAACTACCTGCCTTCCAGGACACCTACACCACCCGATGTCACAGGAAGCCCAAAAAAATAATCAAGGACAACAACCACCCGAGCTACTGCCTGTTCACCCTGCTATCATCCAGAAGGCGAGGTCAGTACAGGTGCATCAAAGCTGGGACCGAGAGACTGAAAAACAGCTCCTATCTCAAGGCCATCAGACTGTTAAACAGCCATCACTAACATTGAGTGGTTGCTGCCACTTTAATAATTAAAAAATGGACGTAATAAATGTATCACTAGCCATTTTAAACAATGCCACTTTATATAATGTTTACATACCCTACATTACTCATCTCATATGTATATACTGTACTCTATACCATCTACTGTATCTTGCCTATGCCGTTCGGCCATCGCTCATCCATAAATTGTTATATTCATAATCTTATTAATTCCTTTACACTTGTGTGTATAAGGTTGTTGTTGTGAAATTGTTAGATTACTTGATAGATATTACTGCATTTCGCTACACTCGCATTTCGCTACACTCGCATTAACATCTGCTAACCATTTGTATGTGACAATTTTTTTGTTGATTTGATTTGATAAGCGCCACCGGTGACATAGTCAGTTCCCTCAACCCCTCCATAATTCTCTCTTTTTCTCCCCCTCTCTCTCTCTCTCTCTCTCTTTATTTCTTTCTTTCTTTCCCAGCAGATTGGATCCTGAAATGACCCCTTCTCTAAGGATTTATAGATTTCACAGTTAAAGCTCTAACAGGATGATAGCCAGATCTGAGAGGGTTTTCCAGACCAGATACACGGAGGGGGGAGAAGGGATGAAGAGAGAGAGAGAGAGAGAGAGAGAGAGAGAGAGAGAGAGAGAGAGAGAGAGAGAGAGAGAGAGAGAGAGAGAGAGAGAGAGAGAGAGAGAGAGAGAGAGAGAGAGAGAGAGAGAGAGAGATTTTCTAGACTAGTAATATTCTAAGTGAAGGAGAGAATAGCTATATGGAAAGGAGAGTCTGAGACCTTGAATAATATTAGTAGCCCTACTAAAGGCTACTAGCTGCTAATAAAGCCAACTAAAGGCTACTAACGGCTAATAAAGGCTAATGAAGCCTACTAAAGGCTAATAAAGCCTACTAAAGGCTACTAACTGCTAATAAAGGCTAATAAAGCCTACTAAAGGCTAATAAAGCCTACTAAAGGCTACTAACTGCTAATAAAGCCGACTAAAGGCTATTAACGGCTAATAAAGCCTACTAAAGGCTACTAACGGCTAATAAAGCCTACTAAAGCCTATTAAAGGCTACTAAAGGCCACTAAAGGCTGATAAAGGCTACTAAAGGCTAATAAAGCCTACTAAAGGCTAATAAAGGCTACTAAAGGCTACTAAAGCCTATTAAAGGCTACTAAAGGCCACTAAAGGCTGATAAAGGCTACTAAAGGCTAATAACGCGTACTAAAGGCTGATAAATGCTCCTAAAGGCTAATAAAGCCTAGTAAAGGCTCCTAACGGCTAATAAAGGGCACTAACGGCTAATAAAGCCTACTAAAGGCTACTAAAGGCTGATAAAGGCTACTAAAGACTACAAAAGGCTAATAAAGCATACTAACGGCTGATAAAGGCTACTAAATGCTACTAAAGGCTATTAAAGGCTGATAAAGCACATCAAAAATAAAATGAGAATAATAATTCCAGGGTAAAATTGAACATCTCATTGGATGATATGCGGTAGGAGGAATAGATAATTTTACGCATCGAACCCCTTCAGTCTTAATTAAGGGCGAGAATATTTTGTGGTTGTCAAACAGCAGTCAAGCATCGATCATCATGTCTCCAGAATCAGAACCTCGCTATGTATTGGAATGGTGCTTTAAGATCACTTTGACCTTTCACCTCCCTGGTGAAGTTCATCATAACTTATTTCATCTGCAGTCTAATAAACTGCACGCTTTCCCAAGTCAGTGGGAGGACCACACACCATATCAAGGCGTGACTCCATGTTTACTTCGACCTGATGGTAATTATATCAATATTTGTGCATAAAGGCATTTACACCGCCATGTCTCACATAATACATTTTACCGACACAAAAAGATCTTACCAGGTCGAACCAGGTTTCACAGCTGTCGTGATTTTTTTCATAAGGTATTGTTTCATTGAATGGAATGAATGAATGGACCAAGGTGCAGCGTGGTAGGCGTACATTTTTCTTTTATTAAAAATGACACCAAAAAACAACAAAATATAAACGAATGTAAAGTTATGCAGGGCTAGACAGCAACTGTGCAAAAACAAGATCCCACAACAGAAAGTGGGAAAAAGGGCTGCCTAAGTATGATTACCAATCAGAGACAACGATAGACAGCTGCCTCTGATTGGGAACCATACTCGGCCAAAAACAAAGAAATAGACAATATAGAATAACCAGCCCAAATCACACCCTGACCTAACCAAATAGAGAAATAAAACGTCTCTAAGGTCAGGGCGTGACAGGTTTTTATTTTTTTTATTTGGCTTTCAGCAAAATCATCTCAGCTTCAATGTTTTATTGTGCCCATAACCTACATTCAAAGAGTCCTTAAAAGGACAATCTGGGATTTGTACATCCCTTTTTGGACTTTTAAATGAACCATTGATTCTTAAAGAATTCCTGAATTACATATTGTCCCTTTAATAAGTAGCAGCAGTAACATTGTTACAGTGGCTTCTTAAATGCAGAATCATCAACAGGGGACTGAGGACGGTCTATGGTCTTTGACTACACTAGTCTGGGCAGTGACACGACTGTACATCATAGGCTATAGGTCACTACCAGACAGAGAACACATCAATCTGAAACACTGAATCACATCTGGGGAAGAGGGCCGAGTGGGACAGACACATCTACAGACATAGTACAACTGTTATGATACTGTAGTTATCTCTGGTAAAGCATAAGTAGACCATACTTAAGGTCATCTCTTCCTTAGTGCGCACTATATCTGAAGTAAATTCCATTCCCCTAGTGTGCCTTATACTCCTAGTTAACTCTCCCTATAGGTTCTAGAGCACTCTCACTATAGGTTCTAGATCATGTTTCCTATAGTTTCTAGATCACTCCCCCTATAGGTTCTAGATCACTCTCCCTATAGGTTCTAGAGCACTCTCACTATAGGTTCTAGAGCACTCTCACTATAGGTTCTAGATCACTCTCACTATAGGTTCTAGATCACTCTCACTATAGGTTCTAGATCAGTTTCCCTATAGTTTCTAGATCACTCTCCCTATAGGTTCTAGATCACTCTCACTATAGTTTCTAGATCACTCTCAGTATAGGTTCTAGATCACTCTCCCTATAGTTTCTAGATCACTCTCCCTATAGGTTCTAGATCACTCTCCCTATAGGTTCTAGATCACTCTCCCTATAGGTTCTAGAGCACTCTCCCTATAGGGTATAGATCACTCTCAGTATAGGTTCTAGATCACTTTCCCTATAGGTTCTAGATCACTCTCCCTATAGGTTCTAGATCACTCTCCCTATAGGTTCTAGATCACTTTCCCTATAGGTTCTAGAGCACTCTCCCTATAGGGTATAGATCACTCTCAGTATAGGTTCTAGATCACTTTCCCTATAGGTTCTAGATCACTCTCCCTATAGGTTCTAGATCACTCTCCCTATAGGTTCTAGATCACTTTCCCTATAGGTTCTAGATCACTTTCCCTATAGGTTCTAGAGCACTCTCCCTATAGGTTCTAGATCATCTCAGTATAGGATCTAGAGCACTCTCCCTATAGGTTCTAGATCATCTCAGTATAGGATCTAGATCACTCTCCCTATAGGTTCTAGATCACTTTCCCTATAGGTTCTAGATCACTCTCCCTATAGGTTCTAGATTACTCTCCTTAATAACATATTATTATTCCATCTTTGCCAAAACGACTTTAACTTAGTGTAGTGCAGAAATTTCGCCCCCTAGTGGAACAGCACTCCACCAACAGTGCAAGGTGTGTTACTTCTTGAAAAACACTATCCAGTCCATAGAGTTGCTGATCACTTGGTGCTGATCACAGACAATGAGGATGTGAATTCTCTCTCTCTCTCTCTCTCTCTCTCTCTCTCTCTCTCTCTCTCTCTCTCTCTCTCTCTCTCTCTCTCTCTCTCTCTGTCTCTCTCTCTCTCTCTCTCTCTCTCTCTCTCTCTCTCTCTCTCTCTCTCTCTGTCTCTCTCTGTCTCTCTCTCTCTCTGTCTCTCTCTGTCTCTCTCTCTCTCTCTCTCTCTCTCTCTCTCTCTCTCTCTCTCTCTCTCTCTCTCTCTCTCTCTCTCTCTCTCTCTCTCTCTCTCTCTATTCAGTTCAAAGGGGCTTTAATGGCATGAGAAACATGTAATTACATTGCCAAAATAAACAATAAATAAAAGTGAAAAGACGCAAAACAACATCAACATAAAACGATAGAGAAATGAACAGTAAACATTGCACTCAAAAAGGTTTCAAAAAGATGAAGACATATCAAGGTGTTATATTACCATCTAGTGTTTTAGCACGAATAGTAGGTGAAGACAAAATAAACAGAAATTGGCAGTAGTTACAATGTTGTTTGTGCTCCACTGGTGACCCCTTCCATATGGCAACGGGCCACACATCTTGCTGCTGTGATTGAACACTGCATATTGACAGATATGGGAGTTTATCCATGTTCAATTTGTTTTCAAATGATTTGTGAATCTGGGTGATCTGTGGGAAATATGTATCTCTAATGTGATCATACATTTGGCAGAAAGTTAGGAAGTGCAGCTCAGTTTTCACCTAATTTTGTGGGGCTTCTCTCGAGAGCCAGGTGTGCCTATGGCGGCTTCTCGCAATAGCAAGACTATGTTTGGGGCCAAGAAACATTCCAATTTGCTCTGTTTTTTGGGTTGATTCTTTCCACTGCCTCTCTCTCTCTGTCTGTCTGTCTGTCTCTCTGTGTCTCTCTCTCTGTCTGTCTGTCTGTCTCTCTGTGTCTCTCTCTCTCTCTCTCTCTCTCTCTCTCTCTGTCTGTCTCTCTGTGTCTCTCTCTCTCTCTCTCTCTCTCTCTCTCTCTCTCTCTCTCTGTCTGTCTGTCTCTCTGTCTCTGTCTCTCTCTCTCTCTCTCTCTCTCTTCCCACCCCACTGTCTCTCTCTCTCTCTCTCTCTCTCTCTCTCTCTCTCTCTCTCTCTCTCTCTCTCTCTCTCTCTCTCTCTCTCTCTCTCTGTCTGTCTCTCTGTCTCTCTCTCTCTCTCTCTCTCTCTTCCCCCCACTGTCTCTCTCTCTCTCTCTCTCTCTCTCTCTCTCTCTCTCTCCCCCACAACAATGTATCTGTGTATTGGTGTAGAATCAATGTCTACCTCCCAGCACCAGTATAATGAATTCACAATACTAGTTCTGACCTGTTCTGTATGTCGTAATGTGAAGTCTTCTATGTGATAATGCCCCAGAAACCGAGGGGCGGAAAATCGTGCCAATATGTCCTCCAAACACCGGCTTCGAGGGCATTATCACTTTTATACAACGGGTTACCAACATATTCAGATAATTATTTACATATTTTAATTAAAAACATTATTTTGATGAATTTATTCATATTATTTCATCCTTCCACAAGATATAGTCCTGACACACAAATCTAGGGTTGCTACCCAAGCCAGCTGGTCGTTAATTTGATCAGTTCGGTTGTCAGAGATGCGACCCAGTTGTTCAGTCTTTCTGTTCTGTATCTATGGACGCGACCCAGTCGTTGGTTCTAAATGTTCCATTGCCATACTGGCTGGCAACGTTCTTATCCCTTGCTTGCTAGCTAGTCAACTACGGCTAACTTACAGTCACGTCAAACATTGCAGACAGAATAACAGCACTGTAGCTAAATTTGGATTGGTGTTTCTATACCAGGACGGTTGAGATAACGTGCCATAATGTGATTAGCATGACAGTTGTAAGTAACAGAAAACATTCCAGGACACAGACATGTCTTATATGGGCAGAAAGCTTACATTCTTGTTAATCTAACTGCACTGCACAGTTTACAGTAGCTATTATAGTGAAATAATACCATGCTATTGTTTGAGGAGAGTGCACAGTTATGTTCTTGAAAATGTATCAATAAACCAATTGGGCACATTTGGGCAGACTTGATACAACACTTTGAACAGTAATGCAATGATTCACTGGATTGGTCTAAAAATGTGCACATACACTGCTGTCATCTAGTGGCCAAAATCTAAATTGCGACTAGACTCCTAAGTCATATAATGGTCTTTCTCTTGCATTTCAAAGAAAACACATGTTTTTCTTTGTATTATCTTTTACTAGATCTAAAGTGTTCTATTCTCCTACATTAATTTCACATTTCCACAAATTTCAAAGTGTTTCCATTCAAATGGTTTCAAGAATATGCATATCCTTGCTGTAGGTCCTGAGCTACAGGCAGTTAGATTTGGGTACGTCATTATAGGTGAAAATGGGAAAAAATGGTACAATCCTAGCTGTTTTCTAGTGATTTATTTAGATGCATCCATAACAATGAGCCAATGAGTTGCAACTTCACCTGGCATAGAACATGTGCTCACTTGTCAGGACGCTGTTCTTCGGAGGAGCTAGCCAACAAAACAGCTAACACAATCACTTCAAACTGAAGCTGGATAGATTGCAAACTAGCTGCACTTTCTTCCGTTTTTACCTTTTTTTCAATTGACATTTCTTCGTATGATGTATATCCATAACAATTATGCCTGCTGATTCGTTTATTCGACTGGCTGAGAAATGCTGCCCTGTCTGTCTGTCTCCTCCCGACATGTTCATTACTATGGGACAGCTGGAGATCGAATTTGAATAATAAAACAATGTTGCAAATGTCGGAGAGACAGACAGCAGGTTTATACAAATCACCTCTGTTGAAAACTAAATGTCTAAAAGAAATGTGAGATAATGTCTAAATGATTTTTATAGTGGAGATCAAGTTTATAAATTGCCTGGCTGGGCTGATGAGACAGTGGATTGCTCAGTCAGATGGAACAGAATAAATAGGCATTTTAACGTCATAGATTTAGCCGGTGATAACTTGTGGAATAGACAACGGCTGGAATGCGGTTTTAACCAATCAGCGTTCAGGATTAGACCCACCCTTTGTATAATGTATAGCAACCTTTAGTCAACAGTGTGTCAATGTCGTTCCTGAAATGGACGGTCAAATATTTCAAATGCATTTCATATTTTCCATGTATTCCTATTGGACCTCTGATTCCTAAGCATCTTCAGAGTTACTGCAGGAGAAATGTAATGATTGGACCTGTTGCTGGCACATTTCTTCTACTGTGGTTGCCATTGAATATGGATAAAACCAGGGACAAAATCAGAGGAATTTTAGGTCATTTGATCACTCTGTTGACAGTTGTTGCATTTTGGCCCTATTTTTTTTATGTCAATAAGTGTGTCGTCGTCCCTTTCTCCATATCGCCCTTCATCTCACCCTCTCTGTTTGTGTCTAGGCTACTCTAGTTCTCTTGCTTTGTTTACTCCGTTTTTAGAAAGCCTATTTTTACTTCCCGACCCCGAGGCGGTATTCAGCAGCTCTGCAAGTGCATGCTATCCCCCCTCCGACCCCACAGCCTTGCGCGTCATTGACGTTTTCCTCACAAACTGTTAGGAAAATCCCTACCTCACAACGTATTAAACATCGCTTGAGATTAACCAGAATCCCATATGATTAAAATCACTTTTCAAAACGAAGTGACGTATATTATAATTGGCCAATTCATCCATATAACCGTTGTTGACCGAACGGTAGAATAACTACACAACTACAAGCATAATCTCGGTCTATCCTCTCCAGTCGAGTGGGTTTGGCTCATTAATGTCTACGGCGCTGATGCGCGTCCTAATTGAATTGAACAATACAAATTAGTGACTGACTGTTGGACGCGGGAACACTGTGTGTCAGTCAGTGACAGGGCTGGTAGAGTATCGTGATATGTCACTCTCCTGTCCTGTCGTTTGTATGGACCATTGGGACCATCATGATGGGGACACAGTAAATGACATACCTACATTGTTCAACGCTCCTTTTTTTCTCAGGAACTGGAACGATCTGACATAAATATTGGAAATGATATGAAATACATTTGCTCATGAGCAGCGCGAATTCTAAATCAATTTTCACGTCTGTAATATCCCTTTCACACACAGACCAAAATCCCACTAATTTACCACGTCTGCATTTTAAGACCATTTTGTTGGTATATGTGACATGGGGCGTGGTTAGAGCGTTGGACTAGTAACCGGAAGGTTGCAAGTTCAAACACCCAAACTGACAAGGTACAAATCTGTCATTCTGCCCCTGAACAGGCAGTTAACCCACTGTTCCGAGGCCATCGTTGAAAATAAGAGTTTGTTCTTATCTGACTTACCTAGATAAATAAATAAAAAACAACATTGATAAATAAAAGCGGCCTAGAGACATATATATAATTTGTGCATTTTCACAGACATGTTATTCCTGTAACCAAAGTACAGGTTTTTGGGTCTGTGTGAATGGTTCACCGCTTTGTTGCAGGTCATTTAATTAACACTTCCATTGTTTAATACCTCCCTAATTTGGACTTCAAACATGTTTAACAACAACCCCACCCATCTCAATTCACAAGTTACCCACTGATATGTATAAAATATGTATAAAAGACCTGCAAATAAGTGGTAACTAAGGGACTGTTGGAAAGGGGTCATATAAACATAGACTTATATATATTTTTTTACAGGTAATATTCCATATCTTCTGTCGGAAATGGGTAAATGTGCGCGTAACAGGTCACACATGCGCCAGGAACAAACTGTGACGCGCAGCATCCCACTTTTCTGCAGATTAGGTCATCACTAAAACAGTTTATTCAGAGTCATCTGGACTCGCAGATTTGATCCCTGGCCAGTGGTGTCTTACCGTCAGGGTTGGCACAGATGAAGACCCGGACACTCCTGCCCGTGGGGACGTGGTGCGGCGGCAGGGCGAGTACGTTGCCACTGATGGCCGCCCTGCGGAGTGCCGATTCCCGGGGACAGGGCTGCCTGCTCCCCACTCTCGAGGGCCACATGGATGGCGACTTCCAGGGTAACTGCAAACAGGCACACACAGACAGGTCTTTAGTGGATTCTATTGGGGTGATCAGTTGCCACACACACACACACACACGCACGCACACACACGCACACACACGCACACACAAATCAAGTTAGCATGGATCTGCCAAGTCCTAGAAGGCAACCTCGAAATAGACCCATATTATAAGCCCATGCTTTCTTTTGCATTCAGTCATAGGAATTTAGCATAACAAAACGAATTACTGTCATGTTGCATGCGTAATTTCAATACATTTCCTTGGCTATTATGGCTGAGCATGTGAATCATCATGCTGTGAAACAAACAAACAAATGACAAGACAGAACAAGAAGCAAACAAAGGGCAAGCATCGGTCGAAATCTCACCCAGAGGAGATGCTTGAAGAGGGATAGAGAAGGGGAGAAACAGCGCTAAACTGTTCAGACCGGGGGAAGATCTCAAGTCGCTGTTTTCCACAGAGTTGATGATGTCCTGAGATCTTTGTTTCACGGACAGAGACCGCAAAAACAGACAACAAAACACCGGGAAAAGTTAGAAAGTCCCTAATGTCAAAATGTGAATCCTTTTTCGTATTTATCATGAAAATAAATACTGAAAATCACTGAACCACTGCGACTTGACTGTTATGGGGGAGGAGACTGCAGATACCACACTAAAACAAGAACACTTCTCAATGCTCACATCTTTCATTCGTTTCATTTCGAAAATATCCAACCGTGGATCCTTGAGAATCAACAGACACGGTAAAAACGCCCATTTAGAGTTCTCTTCACCGGGAGTCAGCCCCTGGAGACGGGAGAAACAGCAGCCGGTTGGCAAAGAGCGGCGCTCAGCATCTTGCTGCGGTTGTGAGGGAGCGCAGGCTGGAGAGAGCTCCAAATACCGTCTCGCCCCCCCCCCTCTCTCTCGCTCTCTCCCTCTGTCCCGGTTCCTTCAATGGAGATAGCCGAGCAGTGGTCCTCACTGTTCACTACCGGGTAGGGATAATGAAAATTGCTATGGACCGCGCGGTCAATGAGTGAGAGAGTCACGCGGGCGATTCGCTCGTTTCCTCTCTGTCAGCGAGGCGGGAGCCCTGCGCCACTCCACATCGCAGATATCTCTTATTGTGGCTGGGGGAGCCAAGGGGAGCGAACGTCTCACGGGAGGAGGAGGAGGGGTTTGGTTGGAATTCATTATTTTATCGATAAATGTACCTCTCTTCTGCAGCCCCTTGTTATTCGCGCTGGAAGTTTAAGTGCATTGGATTTCTACTAAACGTAATTGATTACGGTGCTGTTCTTGGAGAAATGCTGAACCGCCATGTATTCTTGAATTCCAGAGTTTGAGGAGAAAAAGCAATAGAACCACACAAGCTGAATAGGCTAATGTACATACATATTACCCACAACATAGGGCCTATTTATGAAACTAATAAACTGTAGGCTAACCATTATATTAAGGAATTCCAGTCATTGTGTTGATCACATCATATTCAACGTCAATAATTAAACACACACATCATGTTTTCAGAGGTACTTGCTCTTCAGGATCCTCTGTGTGAGCGTGTGTCGCTATGAGCGGCCCGTTTAACGATACCCCACGTGAAGCCTGTTTGGAACCGGTAAATGTCACGGAGGCCAACGGTTTAGACAGAGTGGTGAGACCAACAGCGTTCGCCCTTTATTTACCTAATTGTTCCGTTAGACCGCTAATCCCCGAGCATGTTAATGACGTGTGCACCTGCACGAGTTTAAATGGCTTTGGGGTGTTATCAGCATGGCACGCTGGCATGAGCTGAATGTTATGGAGTACATCACCAGGGTCCAGGTCAGTCAACAGCTAGGCCTGTCCCAGACACAGGCTTAATTAAACTGCAGCTTTAGAAAACAAATGACAAAATGTCCCAATCCCAAGCAAACAAATCTGCTTTTAAATGTTAACGTTTCTCTCTGAACTCTTCTAGATGACAGACAGTTCATTCAGCGCAGTTAACACACACTGTGTGTGTGTGTGTGTGTGTCTGGGTGTGTGTGTGTGTGTGTGTTTGTGTGCACGTGAGTGAGTGGTACATGTTTGTGTGTGTGTTGGCATGGGCACGTGTTCGCAGCATGCACACACACATCACGTCCCTGACTGTGCCAATCTGCCAACGCGCACGCACGCGCGCGCACGCGCACACACACACACACACACACACACACACACACACACACACACACACACACACACACACACACACACACACACACACACACACACACACACACACACACACAGACCATCTCCCTGACTGTGCCAATCTGCCAACCCGCACGCACGCACGCACACACACACACACACACAGACACAGACACACACACACACACACAGACAGACCATCTCCCTGACTGTGCCAATCTGCCAACCCACGCACGCACGCACGCACGCACGCACACACACACACACACACACACACACACACACACACACACACACACACACACACACACACACACACAGACAGACCATCTCCCTGACTGTGCCAATCTGAGCCAGAGTGAATCACCAGTGCTGTGAGGAGACGTGATCTGCCACCTGAGATACTGAGAGACGTACAGGACAGGGCTGGCTGGCTGTTTACTTGGCAAAATATGGACGCACGCACTCACTCACAGGCCAGACATATGACCTATCTTTCACTCTCCTTCTCACAAGCCAAAGAAAGAACACGCAACAGGCCTATAGTGTATTGTGATAGCCAGGTCCCAGACGCAGATCAATATCTCAATCCCTAGACAGTTGCATGCACTTTCTCACATAAGACAAATCCAGTAGACAATATTGACTGGGCAAGATCCCAGAGACCACTACACTACAGAGAATAGACAGACACACTACACTACAGAGAATAAACAGACACACTACAGAGAATAAACAGACACACTACACTACAGAGAATAGACAGACACACTACAGAGAATAAACAGACACACTACAGAGAATAGACAGACCCACTACACTACAGAGAATAAACAGACCCACTACACTACAGAGAATAGACAGACACACTACAGAGAATAAACAGACACACTACAGAGAATAGACAGACCCACTACACTACAGAGAATAAACAGACCCACTACACTACAGAGAATAAACAGACCCACTACACTAGAGAGTAGACAGACCCACTACACTACAGAGAATAAACAGACCCACTACACTACAGAGAATAAACAGACACACTACACTACAGAGAGTAGACAGACCCACTACACTACAGAGAATAAACAGACCCACTACACTAGAGAATAAACAGACCCACTACACTACAGAGAATAGACAGACACACTACACTACAGAGAATAGACAGACCCACTACACTAGAGAATAAACAGACCCACTACACTACAGAGAATAGACAGACACACTACACTACAGAGAATAGACAGACCCACTACACTACAGAGAATAAACAGACCCACTACACTAGAGAATAAACAGACCCACTACACTACAGAGAATAGACAGACCCACTACACTACAGAGAATAAACAGACCCACTACACTACAGAGAATAGACAGACACACTACACTACAGAGAATAAACAGACCCACTACACTACAGAGAATAAACAGACACACTACACTACAGAGAATAGACAGACCCACTACACTACAGAAAATAGACAGACCCACTACACTAGAGAATAGACAGACCCACTACACTACAGAGAATAGACAGACACACTACAGAGAATAGACAGACACACTACAGAGAATAGACAGACCCACTACACTAGAGAATAGACAGACCCACTACACTACAGAGAATAGACAGACCCACTACACTACAGAGAATAGACAGACACACTACAGAGAATAAACAGACACACTACAGAGAATAGACAGACCCACTACACTACAGAGAATAAACAGACCCACTACACTACAGAGAATAAACAGACCCACTACACTAGAGAATAGACAGACACACTACAGAGAATAGACAGACCCACTACACTACAGAGAATAAACAGACCCACTACACTACAGAGAATAAACAGACCCACTACACTAGAGAGTAGACAGACCCACTACACTACAGAGAATAAACAGACCCACTACACTACAGAGAATAAACAGACACACTACACTACAGAGAGTAGACAGACCCACTACACTACAGAGAATAAACAGACCCACTACACTAGAGAATAAACAGACCCACTACACTACAGAGAATAGACAGACACACTACACTACAGAGAATAGACAGACCCACTACACTAGAGAATAAACAGACCCACTACACTACAGAGAATAGACAGACACACTACACTACAGAGAATAGACAGACCCACTACACTACAGAGAATAAACAGACCCACTACACTAGAGAATAAACAGACCCACTACACTACAGAGAATAGACAGACACACACACTACAGAGAATAAACTACACTACAGAGAATAAACAGACCCACTACACTACAGAGAATAAACAGACCCACTACACTACAGAGAATAAACAGACACACTACACTACAGAGAATAGACAGACCCACTACACTACAGAAAATAGACAGACCCACTACACTACAGAGAATAAACAGACCCACTACACTACAGAGAATAAACAGACCCACTACACTACAGAGAATAAACAGACACACTACACTACAGAGAATAAACAGACCCACTACACTACAGAGAATAGACAGACCCACTACACTACAGAGAATAAACAGACCCACTACACTACAGAGAATAGACAGACCCACTACACTACAGAGAATAAACAGACACACTACACTACAGAGAATAGACAGACACACTACAGAGAATAGACAGACACACTACAGAGAATAGACAGACCCACTACACTAGAGAATAGACAGACCCACTACACTACAGAGAATAGACAGACCCACTACACTAGAGAATAGACAGACCCACTACACTACAGAGAATAGACAGACACACTACAGAGAATAGACAGACACACTACAGAGAATAGACAGACCCACTACACTAGAGAATAGACAGACACACTACACTACAGAAAATAGACAGACCCACTACACTAGAGAATAGACAGACCCACTACACTACAGAGAATAAACAGACACACTACACTACAGAGAATAAACAGACCCACTACACTAGAGAATAGACAGACACACTACAGAGAATAGACAGACCCACTACAGAGAATAGACAGACCCACTACACTACAGAGAATAGACAGACACACTACAGAGAATAAACAGACACACTACACTACAGAGAATAAACAGACACACTACACTACAGAGAATAAACAGACACACTACACTAGAGAATAGACAGACACACTACAGAGAATAGACAGACCCACTACAGAGAATAGACAGACCCACTACACTACAGAGAATAGACAGACACACTACAGAGAATAAACAAACACACTACACTACAGAGAATAAACAGACACACTACACTACAGAGAATAAACAGACACACTACACTAGAGAATAGACAAACCCACTACAGAGAATAGACAGACCCACTACACTACAGAGAATAGACAGACACACTACAGAGAATAAACAGACACACTACACTACAGAGAATAAACAGACACACTACACTACAGAGAATAAACAGACACACTACACTAGAGAATAGACAGACACACTACAGAGAATAGACAGACCCACTACAGAGAATAGACAGACCCACTACACTACAGAGAATAGACAGACCCACTACACTAGAGAA
This sequence comes from Oncorhynchus keta, assembly GCF_023373465.1. Lineage (NCBI taxonomy): Eukaryota > Metazoa > Chordata > Actinopteri > Salmoniformes > Salmonidae > Oncorhynchus > Oncorhynchus keta. The sequence goes on from NC_068433.1 coordinate 7,922,693, forward strand.
TAAACAGACACACTACACTACAGAGAATAGACAGACACACTACACTACAGAGAATAGACAGACACACTACACTACAGAGAATAAACAGACACACTACACTACAGAGAATAAACAGACCCACTACACTACAGAGAATAGACAGACACACTACACTACAGAGAATAAACAGACACACTACACTACAGAGAATAAACAGACACACTACAGAGAATAGACAGACACACTACAGAGAATAGACAGACCCACTACACTACAGAGAATAGACAGACCCACTACAGAGAATAGACAGACCCACTACACTACAGAGAATAGACAGACCCACTACAGAGAATAGACAGACCCACTACACTACAGAGAATAGACAGACACACTACACTACAGAGAATAAACAGACCCACTACACTAGAGAATAGACAAACCCACTACACTACAGAGAATAGACAGACACACTACACTAGAGAATAGACAGACACACTACACTACAGAGAATAGACAGACACACTACACTAGAGAATAGACAGACACACTACACTACAGAGAATAAACAGACCCACTACACTACAGAGAATAGACAGACACACTACAGAGAATAAACAGACACACTACACTAGAGAATAGACAGACCCACTACACTACAGAGAATAAACAGACACACTACACTAGAGAATAGACAGACCCACTACACTACAGAGAATAAACAGACACACTACACTAGAGAATAGACAGACCCACTACACTAGAGAGAATAGACAGACCCACTACACTACAGAGAATAGACAGACACACTACACTAGAGAATAGACAGACCCACTACACTACAGAGAATAAACAGACACACTACACTAGAGAATAGACAGACACACTACACTAGAGAATAGACAGACCCACTACACTAGAGAGAATAGACAGACCCACTACACTACAGAGAATAGACAGACACACTACACTAGAGAATAGACAGACACACTACACTAGAGAATAGACAGACCCACTACACTAGAGAGAATAAACAGACCCACTACACTACAGAGAATAGACAGACACACTACAGAGAATAGACAGATCCACTACACTACAGAGAATAGACAGACCCACTACACTAGAGAATAAACAGACCCACTACACTACAGAGAATAGACAGACACACTACAGAGAATAGACAGACCCACTACACTACAGAGAATAGACAGACCCACTACACTAGAGAATAAACAGACCCACTACACTACAGAGAATAGACAGACCCACTACACTAGAGAATAAACAGACCCACTAAACTACAGAGAATAGACAGACCCACTACACTACAGAGAATAAACAGACCCACTACACTACAGAGAATAGACAGACACACTACACTAGAGAATAGACAGACACACTAAACTAGAGAATAAACAGACACACTACACTAGAGAGAATAGACAGACACACTAAACTAGAGAATAAACAGACCCACTACACTAGAGAATAGACAGACACACTACACTAGAGAGAATAAACAGACCCACTACACTACAGAGAATAAACAGACCCACTACACTACAGAGAATAGACAGACACACTACACTAGAGAATAGACAGACCCTCTACACCACAGAGAATAAACAGACCCACTACACTACAGAGAGTAGACAGACACACTACACTAGAGAGTAGACAGACACACTACACTAGAGAATAGACAGACACACTAAACTAGAGAATAAACAGACACACTACACTAGAGAGAATAGACAGACACACTAAACTAGAGAATAGACAGACCCACTACACTAGAGAATAGACAGACACACTAAACTAGAGAATAGACAGACCCACTACACTAGAGAATAGACAGACCCACTACACTACAGAGAATAGACAGACCCACTACACTACAGAGAATAAACAGACCCACTACACTACAGAGAATAGACAGACCCACTACACTAGAGAATAGACAGACACACTACACTAGAGAATAGACAGACCCACTACACTACAGAAAATAGACAGACCCACTACACTAGAGAATAGACAGACCCACTACACTAGAGAGTAGACAGACCCACTACACTACAGAGAATAGACAGACCCACTACACTAGAGAAAATAGACAGACCCACTACACTAGAGAATAGACAGACCCACTACACTAGAGAATAGACAGACCCACTACACTAGAGAATAGACAGACCCACTAAACTAGAGAATAGACAGACCCACTACACTAGAGAATAGACAGACCCACTAAACTAGAGAATAGACAGACACACTACACTACAGAAAATAGACAGACCCACTAAACTAGAGAGTAGACAAACCCACTACACTAGAGAATAGACAGACCCACTACACTAGAGAGTAGACAGACCCACTACACTACAGAGAATAGACAGACCCACTACACTAGAGAAAATAGACAGACCCACTACACTAGAGAATAGACAGACCCACTACACTAGAGAATAGACAGACCCACTACACTAGAGAATAGACAGACCCACTAAACTAGAGAATAGACAGACCCACTACACTAGAGAATAGACAGACCCACTAAACTAGAGAATAGACAGACACACTACACTACAGAAAATAGACAGACCCACTAAACTAGAGAGTAGACAAACCCACTACACTAGAGAATAGACAGACCCACTACACTAGAGAGTAGACAAACCCACTACACTACAGAAAATAGACAGACCCACTACACTAGAGAGTAGACAAACCCACTACACTACAGAAAATAGACAGACCCACTACACTAGAGAATAGACAGACCCACTACACTAGAGAGTAGACAAACCCACTACACTACAGAAAATAGACAGACCCACTACACTAGAGAATAGACAGACCCACTAAACTAGAGAGTAGACAAACCCACTACACTACAGAAAATAGACAGACCCACTACACTAGAGAATAGACAGACCCACTACACTAGAGAGTAGACAAACCCACTACACTAGAGAATAGACAGACCCACTACACTACAGAAAATAGACAGACCCACTACACTACAGAGAATAGACAGACCCACTAAACTAGAGAGTAGACAGACACACTACACTAGAGAATAGACAGACACACTACACTAGAGAATAGACAGACACACTACAGAAAATAGACAGACCCACTAAACTAGAGAGTAGACAAACCCACTACACTACAGAGAATAGACAGACCCACTACACTAGAGAGTAGACAGACCCACTACACTAGAGAGTAGACAGACCCACTACACTAGAGAATAGACAGACCCACTGCACTAGAGAGTAGACAGACCCACTACACTAGAGAATAGACAGACCCACTACACTAGAGAATAGACAGACCCACTACACTAGAGAATAGACAGACCCACTACACTAGAGAATAGACAGACCCACTACACTAGAGAGTAGACAGACCCACTACACTAGAGAATAGACAGACACACTACAGAAAATAGACAGACCCACTAAACTAGAGAGTAGACAAACCCACTACACTAGAGAATAGACAAACCCACTACACTACAGAGAATAGACAGACCCACTACACTAGAGAATAGACAGACACACTACACTAGAGAATAGACAGACACACTACAGAAAATAGACAGACCCACTAAACTAGAGAATAGACAGACCCACTACACTACAGAAAATAGACAGACCCACTACACTACAGAGAATAGACAGACCCACTACACTACAGAGAGTAGACAGACCCACTACACTAGAGAATAGACAGACCCACTACACTAGAGAATAGACAGACCCACTACACTAGAGAATAGACAGACCCACTAAACTAGAGAGTAGACAGACACACTACACTAGAGAATAGACAGACCCACTACACTACAGAAAATAGACAGACCCACTACACTACAGAGAGTAGACAGACCCACTACACTAGAGAATAGACAGACCCACTACACTAGAGAATAGACAGACCCACTACACTAGAGAATAGACAGACCCACTAAACTAGAGAGTAGACAGACACACTACACTAGAGAATAGACAGACACACTACAGAAAATAGACAGACCCACTAAACTAGAGAGTAGACAAACCCACTACACTAGAGAATAGACAAACCCACTACACTACAGAGAATAGACAGACCCACTACACTAGAGAATAGACAGACACACTACACTAGAGAATAGACAAACCCACTACACTACAGAGAATAGACAGACCCACTACACTAGAGAATAGACAGACACACTACACTAGAGAATAGACAGACACACTACAGAAAATAGACAGACCCACTAAACTAGAGAGTAGACAAACCCACTACACTAGAGAATAGACAGACCCACTACACTAGAGAATAGACAGACACACTACACTAGAGAAAATAGACAGACCCACTAAACTAGAGAGTAGACAGACCCACTACACTAGAGAGTAGACAGACCCACTACACTAGATAATAGACAGACCCACTACACTACAGAAAGTAGACAGACACACTACACTACAGAGAATAGACAGACCCACTACACTACAGAAAATAGACAGACCCACTAAACTAGAGAGTAGACAAACCCACTACACTAGAGAATAGACAGACCCACTACACTAGAGAATAGACAGACCCACTACACTACAGAAAATAGACAGACCCACTAAACTAGAGAGTAGACAAACCCACTACACTAGAGAATAGACAGACCCACTACACTAGAGAATAGACAGACACACTACACAAGAGAATAGACAGACCCACTACAGAGAATAGACAGACCCACTAAACTAGAGAATAGACAGACACACTACACTAGAGAATAGACAGACACACTACACTAGAGAATAGACAGACACACTACAGAAAATAGACAGACCCACTACACAAAATAGACAGACCCACTACACTAGAGAAGACAGACCCACTACACTAGATAATAGACAGACCCACTACACTAGAGAGTAGACAGACCCACTACACTAGAGAATAGATAATAGACAGACCCACTACACTAGACAGACCCACTACACTAGAAAGAATAGACAGACCCACTACACTAGAGAATAGACAGACCCACTACACTAGAGAATAGACAGACCCACTACACTAGAGAATAGACAGACCCACTAGACAGACCCACTAGAGAATAGACAGACCCACTACACTAAAGAATAGACAGACCCACTACACTAGAGAATAGACAGACCCACTACACTAGAATAGACAGACCCACTACACTAGAGAATAGACAGACCCACTACACTACAGAGATTAGACAGACCCACTACACTAAAGAATCGACAGACCCACTACACTAGAGAGTAGACAGACCCACTACACTAGATAATAGACAGACCCACTACACTACAGAAAGTAGACAGACACACTACACTACAGAGAATAGACAGACCCACTACACTACAGAAAATAGACAGACCCACTAAACTAGAGAGTAGACAAACCCACTACACTAGAGAATAGACAGACCCACTACACTAGAGAATAGACAGACCCACTACACTACAGAAAATAGACAGACCCACTAAACTAGAGACCCACTACACTAGAAAAGACCCACTAAACTAAGAAGACAAACCCACTACACTAGAGAATAGACAGACCCACTACACTAGAGAATAGACAGACACACTACACAAGAGAATAGACAGACACACTACACAAGAGAATAGACAGACCCACTACAGAGAATAGACAGACCCACTAAACTAGAGAATAGACAGACACACTACACTAGAGAATAGACAGACACACTACACTAGAGAATAGACAGACACACTACAGAAAATAGACAGACCCACTACACAAGAGAGTAGACAGACCCACTACACTAGAGAGTAGACAGACCCACTACACTAGATAATAGACAGACCCACTGCACTAGAGAGTAGACAGACCCACTACACTAGAGAATAGACAGACCCACTACACTAGAGAATAGACAGACCCACTACACTAGAGAATAGACAGACCCACTACACTAAAGAATAGACAGACCCGCTACACTAAAGAATAGACAGACCCACTACACTAGATAATAGACAGACCCACTACACTAGAGAATAGACAGACCCACTACACTACAGAGATTAGACAGACCCACTACACTAAAGAATCGACAGACCCACTACACTAGAGAGTAGACAGACCCACTACACTAGATAATAGACAGACCCACTACACACAGAAAGTAGACAGACACACTACACTACAGAGAATAGACAGACCCACTACACTACAGAAAATAGACAGACCCACTAAACTAGAGAGTAGACAAACCCACTACACTAGAGAATAGACAGACCCACTACACTAGAGAATAGACAGACCCACTACACTACAGAAAATAGACAGACCCACTAAACTAGAGAGTAGACAAACCCACTACACTAGAGAATAGACAGACCCACTACACTAGAGAATAGACAGACACACTACACAAGAGAATAGACAGACCCCACTACAGAGAATAGACAGACCCACTAAACTAGAGAATAGACAGACCACTACACTAGAGAATAGACAGACCCACTACACTAGAGAATAGACAGACACACTACAGAAAATAGACAGACCCACTACACAAGAGAGTAGACAGACCCACTACACTAGAGAAGTAGACAGACCCACTACACTAGATAATAGACAGACCCACTGCACTAGAGAGTAGACAGACCCACTACACTAGAGAATAGACAGACCCACTACACTAGAGAATAGACAGACCCACTACACTAGAGAATAGACAGACCCACTACACTAAAGAATAGACAGACCCACTACACTAAAGAATAGACAGACCCACTACACTAGATAATAGACAGACCCACTACACTAGAGAATAGACAGACCCACTACACTACAGAGATTAGACAGACCCACTACACTAAAGAATCGACAGACCCACTACACTAGAGAATAGACAGACCCACTACACTAGAGAATAGACAGACCCACTACACAAGAGAATAGACAGACCCACTACACTACAGAGATTAGACAGACCCACTACACTAGAGAATAGACAGACCCACTACACTAAATAATAGACAGACCACTACACTAGAGAGTATACAGACCCACTACACTACAGAGAATAGACAGACCCACTACACTAGAGAGTAGACAGACCCACTACACTAGAAAGTAGACAGACCCACTACACTAGAGAATAGACAGACCCACTACACTGTAGAGTAGACAGACCCACTACACTAGAGAATAGACAGACCCACTACACTACAGAGATTAGACAGACCCACTACACTAAAGAATAGACAGACCCACTACACTAGAGAATAGACAGACCCACTACACTACAGAGATTCGACAGACCCACTACACTAGAGAATAGACAGACCCACTACACTAAATAATAGACAGACCCACTACACTAGAGAGTATACAGACCCACTACACTAGAGAGTATACAGACCCACTACACTAGAGAATAGACAGACCCACTACACTACAGAATACACAGACCCACTCCACTACAGAGATTAGACAGACCCACTACACTAAAGAATAGACAGACCCACTACACTAGAGAGTAGACAGACCAACTACACTAGAGAATAGACAGACCCACTACACTAGAGAATAGACAGACCCACTACACTAGAGAATAGACAGACCCACTACACTACAGAGAATAGACAGACCCACTACACAAGAGAGTAGACAGACCCACTACACTAGAGAGTAGACAGACCCACTACACTAGAGAATAGACAGACCCACTAAAATAGAGAATAGACAGACCCACTACACTAGAGAATAGACAGACCCACTACACTAGAGAATAGACAGACCCACTACACTAAAGAATAGACAGACCCGCTACACTAAAGAATAGACAGACCCACTACACTAGATAATAGACAGACCCACTACACTAGAGAATAGACAGACCCACTACACTACAGAGATTAGACAGACCCACTACACTAAAGAATAGACAGACCCACTACACTAGAGAATAGACAGACCCACTACACTAGAGAATAGACAGACCCACTACAATAGAGAATAGACAGACCCACTACACTAGAGAATAGACAGACCCACTACACTAGAGAATAGACAGACCCACTACACTAGAGAATAGACAGACCCACTACACTAGAGAATAGACAGACCCACTACACTAGAGAATAGACACTGCACTACAGAGAAAGACTGTGTACAAGTAGAGGCTGAGGTCTGTGGTCATAGGGGGGAGTTGAGGATAGGTGTGTGTATGCCTGTTTTTAACACACACACTTCTTCCCATAAGCCATTGATGGATGACTGTGCTGCTGGGAAGCAGCTGGAGGAGATACGAAGTAGAATATCAGTGGCTGGTTGAAGTTCACTGCAATGTATTTTGTTGGGTAATAAACTCTGCTAGTTCTTCTGCCATATGACAGCTATATAAAATAGAGAAGGAACAGTTGCCTATTATTAACCCCCCCCCATTTCCAGAGTCATATGACATTAATGTAGTTAGGATGCCTGAGGGTCATGGTTGGGGGTGGTGATCGGTGGATGGTACTTCAGAACCATGCTCGTGGATGACGGTAGTTAGGATGCCTGAGGGTCATGGTTGGGGGTGGTGATCGGTGGATGGTACTTCAGAACCATGCTCGTGGATGACGGTAGTTAGGATGCCTGAGGGTCATGGTTGGGGGTGGTGATCGGTGGATGGTACTTCAGAACCATGCTCGTGGATGACGGTAGTTAGGATGCCTGAGGGTCATGGTTGGGGGTGGTGATCGGTGGATGGTACTTCAGAACCATGCTCGTGGATGACGGTAGTTAGGATGCCTGAGGGTCATGGTTGGGGGTGGTGATCGGTGGATGGTACTTCAGAACCATGCTCGTGGATGACGGTAGTTAGGATGCCTGAGGGTCATGGTTGGGGGTGGTGATCGGTGGATGGTACTTCAGAACCATGCTCGTGGATGATGGTAGTTAGGATGCCTGAGGGTCATGGTTGGGGGTGGTGATCGGTGGATGGTACTTCAGAACCATGCTCGTGGATGACGGTAGTTAGGATGCCTGAGGGTCATGGTTGGGGGTGGTGATCGGTGGATGGTACTTCAGAACCATGCTCGTGGATGACGGTAGTTAGGATGCCTGAGGGTCATGGTTGGGGGTGGTGATCGGTGGATGGTACTTCAGAACCATGCTCGTGGATGACGGTAGTTAGGATGCCTGAGGGTCATGGTTGGGGGTGGTGATCGGTGGATGGTACTTCAGAACCATGCTTGTGGATTTTTTTATTTTTATTTTATTTTTATTTTTTACCTTTATTTTACCAGGCAAGTCAGTTAAGAACAAATTCTTATTTTCAATGACGGCCTGGGAACAGTGGGGGGGCAGAACGACAGATTTGTACCTTGTCAGCTGGGGGGGTTTGAACTCACAACCTTCCGGTTACTAGTCCAACGCTCTAACCACTAGGCTACCCTGCCGCCCCATATGACGGTATGTAGGGTGCCTGAGGGGAATCCTCAGGGAATCCTCAGAGGATATTTTGCCAATAGAGTCTGGGGACAGCACATATCACTGGGGGGTCATTTGAAGGTCATGGTTAATTGGTGATCTTTCAGATAAGATCTGATAGGTGTGGTGTGTGTGTGCCTTCACATGTGTGTGTGTGTGTGTGTATGACAACCACCTCTCTGTCCTCCACACACTTATTCAACACATTTGATGAATGTCTGAGTGTTTACAGCAACAACATCCGCCCCTCTCATACAGAAACAGCGTCAGCCAGGAAACTGATAGAAAAAACCTGGGCTCCGCTGATGGGCTCAGACATAATCCTGTTATTAACGATGACAGGGACTCTAATCAGCCCTCCAACAATGGCTCTCCGTAAACTCTCTCTCCCTCTCTGCCTCTCTCTCTCCCTCTCTGCCTCTCTCTCTCTCTCTCTCTCTCCCTCTCTGCCTCTCTCTCTCCCTCTCTGCCTCTCTCTCTCCCTCTCTGCCTCTCTCTCTCTGTCTCTCTCTCTCCCTCTCTGCCTCTCTCTCTCCCTCTCTGCCTCTCTCTCTCTGCCTCTCTCTCTCCTCTCTGCCTCTCTCTCTCTCTCCCTCTCTGCCTCTCTCTCTCTCTCCCTCTCTGCCTCTCTCTCTCCCTCTCTGCCTCTCTCTCTGCCTCTCTCTCTCCCTCTCTGCCTCTCTCTCTCCCTCTCTGCCTCTCTCTCTCTCTGCCAAAATAGAGGATTAGGAGGCCTCAATCAAGCTGTATTAATTCCCACCACGACATAGAGTCATCATCAGCACGGTCGCATCGCAACACATCGCATCGCCATCCAAATGCCTTAATATCAGGGGCCATGAAACGAGATGTCAAAGTGCTGTCACTTTTATTTTCTTCCCCCAACCACCCCTTTCCGTCTAATCTTTTGCAAAAAACGGCAAGACAGGAGGCAGTCATTTAAGCCCGATGCCGCAATAGCAGTTTCTCTCATAAGGTGTCACCTTGTTTATGATGAAAACATTAGGGTCAGGTGAGCTACATATGAAGGATCTTAATTTGATCAGCCTGTCGCAGGACAACTTTCATTTAAAGCCCCGTCTTTTTTTAAATCAGTGTTTTAAATCATGCGTGTATGTCTAATACACTGCTGCCCAACCCTCTTCCTGGAGATCTACCATCCTGTAGGTTTTCAGTCCAACCCTCTTCCTGGAGATCTCCTGTCTTGTAGGTTTTCAGTCCAACCCTCTTCCTGGAGATCTACTGTCCTGTAGGTTTTCAGTCCAACCCTCTTCCTGGAGATCTACCATCCTGTAGGTTTTCAGTCCAACCCTCTTCCTGGAGATCTCCTGTCTTGTAGGTTTTCAGTCCAACCCTCTTCCTGGAGATCTACTGTCCTGTAGGTTTTCAGTCCAACCCTCTTCCTGGAGATCTACCGTCCTGTAGGTTTTCAGACCAACCCTCTTCCTGGAGATCTACTGTCCTGTAGGTTTTTAGTCCAACCCACTTCCTGGAGATCTACCGTCTTGTAGGTTTTCAGACCAACCCTCTTCCTGGAGTCCTACTGTCCTGTGGGTGTATAAACCCCTACAAAAAATGTATATTCATTATAATCCACATAATAATTCACATTTCCCTGTTGCTGCAGGATCATTATTCTGCTGTAGCTAAATGGTTCAATGTAAGATGCTACATCTGTAGAGGAGTTATTTACGGATGTGCGCGGCAGTGCGTTTCAGTGCTCTGCAATTCACGATTTTGTTTGTGCTCGCGATGTGACCTTCGGTGCCTAATAGATTTATATTTTCCCTGAGAGGAGATGAGACGAGCTGAAATGATGGTGGATGGTGGAATGGCTGTATGACGGATGTGTGTGTCAGTGTATGAGAGAGAGAGTGTGTGTGTGTGTGTGTGTGTGTGTGTGTGTGAGAGAGAGAGAGAGAGAGAGAGAGAGAGAGAGAGATAAAGTGTGAGTGTGTGTCTGCGTGTGTGTCTGCGTGTGTGTCTGCGTGTGTGTGTGTGTGTGTGTGTGTGTGTGTGTGTGTGTGTGTGTGTGTGTGTGTGTGTGTGTGTGTGTGTGTGTGTGTGTGTGTGTGTGTGTGTGTGTGTGTGTGTGTGTGTGTGTGTGTGTTGTGAGAGAGAGATAAAGTGGTGTGTGTGTGTGTGTGAGAGAGAGAGATCAAGTGTGTGTGTGTGTGTGTGTGTGTGTGTGTGTCTGTGTGCGTGTGTGTGTGTGTGTGTGTGTGTGTGTGTGTGTGTGTGTGTGTGTGTGTGTGTGTGTGTGTGTGTGTGTGTGTGTGTGTGTGTGTGTGTGTGTGTGTGTGTGTGTGTGTGAGAGAGAGAGATAAAGTGTGTGTGTGTGTGTGAGAGAGAGAGATCATTGTGACAGCAGATCATTATCAGCTCAGTTATAGCTCTCTGTAATATCTGTACCATTGGTTATCATTACTGTTTTAAGGGGCTATCATATTTGTTTTAGTCTGCCCAAGGCTTCTAGTAAATATTCAAACTACCCACTAGCCAGAGTAGGGACTAAACGTCCACATTTAAAGTCTATTCAGGAATCAAATGTAATATCTATGAAGAAATGCACCTGTGTGGTCTTTCTATATCCCCTGGACAAAAGTAATGCACTACATACAATACCAAAACAAATGTTGAGAATGCCAAGTGTGTGCAAAGCTGTCGTCAAGGCAAAGAAGAATCTGAAATCTAAAATATATTTTGATTTGTTCAACACTTTTCTGGTTACAACATGATTCCACATGTGTTATTTCATAGTTTTGATGTCTTCACTATTATTTTACAATGCAGAAAATAGTCAAAAATAAATAAATAAAGAAAAACAAAATCTTGATTGAGTAGTTGTGTCCAAACTTTTGACTGGTACTGTACGTTTATAGGGATCTATATGGTCAACCGTGTACCATCCCATCTATCCATACAACAACAGCATGACCTTTACTACCAAACCTTGACTTAGTCATTGTTTTCTATACGTTGTGTATGACTGACCTATCCTGCATTACTAGAAGAGTCCCATGTCCATATATGGTCCTCTTCTTTTAAATAAGCCTATCGGCATGACAACACACTTTTAAATAAGCCTATCGGCATGAAGATTCCGTTAGGACAAAGACAACACACATCCCGTAGACGTTTTACAGAATCACTCATAAAGTATTCATCAGGAATTCGCTAGACTTGTTTCCTTTTTGCATAACAATTTAGTATGCAGATGTTGTTTTAATTTATGATGTCCACATGAATAATTTATTTGTTTTAATTAAAAGAGCCAAAAATATTTCCTTTTTTTATTTTTTTGAAGGCTCAGAAAATGAACAGTCCAAAAAGAGGATCTTCGACTGTCTCAAAGAATATCCAGATAGACAGTGTTGTGATACAACACAAGACTGATTTATATTTGACATACTGTATATTTCATTTTATTAGGCACACAGGCACACACGCTGTCACACATATGTTATTATTGCGTCAGCGTTATTTAAGGAACCAATTGAAGCCGCCTTGAGGGCAAGTTTGGGGCTTCAGGGTAAATTTGATGACGCGTGATACAACACAAGACTGGTTTATTTTTGTCTATTTAAGTTGTCTATTACGTCATATTTCATGTTCTGTCTGGACCCCAGGAATAGTAGCTGCTGCTTTCGCAACAGCTAATGGGGATCCTAATAAAATACCAAACACCAAAAATTGCCTCAACCGAAGATTCAGTGGCCTTGCGGTTTGAGTGTTAAACCCTGAGATTGGAAGGAGTTTGATCCCCAGGCCGAGTCGTGGGACTTGGTGCATCTCTGCAATAACGAGATATATTGGGGCTAAGGCTCTGCGATAGAATAGAGTCATGTACTTGTACATCACGCTACAGAAACAGGAACTCTGGTCCCATGAGCTGTTGTGGCACAAGCCAACCCAGTGGGCACATATGTCAATTCAATGTCTATTCCACGTTGGTTCTATTGCATTGAAATTACGTGGAAGAAATGTTGATTCGGTGTGTGTGGGAAGGCTCATACAAGGATTCTTACTAACTTATATGCTGTACAGTACCAGTCAAATGTTTGGACATAACCTACTCATTCAAGTTTATATATATATATATATATTCTACATTGTAGAATAAGAGTGAATAAACCAAAATGATGAAAAAACACATGAAATCATGTAGTAACCAAAAAAGTGTTAAACAAATCAAAATATATGAGTATGAGTGACCTGAGTATTCTTTGTTTTCTTTATATATTTTGGTTAGGTCAGGGTGTGACATGGGTGATGTATGTGTTTTTGTGCTGTCTAGGTTTTTTTTGTAGGTTTATGGGGTTGTTTACCATCTAGGTGTTTATGTATGTCTGTGGTTACCTAGATTGGTTCTCAATTAGAGGCAGCTGTTCAACGTTGACTAATTTGGAACCATATTTAGGCAGCCATCTACTTTGGGTATTCGGTGGGTTATTGTCTATGTGATGATGCATGTTTGCACTCAGTATTTATATCAGTCACGTTTGTTTATTCTAGTTTGTTTGTTTAGTGTACTTCGTGTTTGTTTTCATCTATCATTATAAGGATGTATTCACATCACACTGCGCTTTGGTTTCCTCACTATAACGTTCGTGACATATATTTAATTCTTGAGATTCTTCAAAATAGCTACCCCTTTCCTTGATGACAGCATTGCACACTCTTTGCATTCTCTCAACCAGATTCACCTGGAATGCTTTTCCACCTGTATTGAAGGAGTTCCCACATATACTGAGCACTTGTTGGCTGCTTTTCCTTCACTCATTTCACCCCAAACAATCTCAGCTGAGTTGAGGTCGGGTGATTGTGGGGGCCAGGTCATCTGATGCAGCACTCCATCACTCTCCTTCTTGGTCAAATAGCCCTTACACAGCCTGGAGGTGTGTTGGGTTATAGTCCTGTTGAAAAACAAGTGATAATCCCACTAATGTAACGGTTCTCTTGTGGAGAAGAAGAGTCAGACCAAAATGCAGCGTGATGATGATTCATGATATTTTAATGAAGGAAAAAACTATACATGAAGAAACTACAAAATAATGAAATGTGAAAACCGAAACAGCCCTATCTGGTGCAAACACAAAGACAGGAACAATCACCCCTGAAACACTCAAAGAATATGGCTGCCTAAATATGGTTTCCAATCAGAGACAATGAAAATCACCTGCCTCTGATTAAGAACCGCCTCAAGGCAACCATAGACTTTCCTAGACAACCCTACTCAGCCACAATCCCAATACCTACTAAAACCCCAATACAAAAACACACCACAAAATAAACCCATGTCACACCCTGGCCTGACCAAATAAATGAAGACAAACATACATACATCGACCAGGGCATGACAACTAAGTGAAAACCAGATGGGATGGTGTATTGCTCCCAAATGCTGTCATAGCCATGCTGGTTAACTTATTGAGTGTAGGGGGCAGGATTTTCGTTTTTGGCTAAAAAACGTACCCATTTGAAACTGCCTATTTCTCAGGGCCAGAAACTAGAATATGTATATAATTCAGATTAGGATAGAAAACACTCTAAAGTTTTCAAAACTGTGAAAATATTGTTTGTGAGTATAACAGAACTGATATTGCAGGCGAAACCCTGAGAAAAATCAAACCTGGAAGTGGCTTCTATTTTGAAAGTTCCATGTTCCATAGCCTGCCTTCACTCCATTTAAAGGGATATCAACCAGATTCCTTTTCCTATGGCTTCCTCAAGGTGTCAACAGTCTTTAGACATAATTCGTTTTGAAAAATGAGCGAGAAAGATAACATCGCGTCAGTGGATAGCTGGGTGTTCGCAGAGTTTTGCTTGCGCAACAGAGTGGGGCAGCCATTGTCTCTCTCTCTCCTATTGAAAAAGCGACAGTCCCGGCTGATATACTGTATTATCGATTATATATATTTTTAAACAACCTCAGGATTGATTATAAAAAACATTTGACATGTTTCTGTGGACATTACGGATACTATTTGGAATTTTCGTCTGCGATGTCGTGACCGCTCGAGCGGTCGTTATGCCAAAAGCTTTATTGAAATCTGACATGCCAGGTGGATTAATAACAACAAG
>NC_068433.1:7943235-7945735 GCF_023373465.1 Oncorhynchus keta
CTGTAGTTTGCTCTGTTCATCTTTGCCTCGATCCTGACTAGTCTCCCAGTCCCTGCCGCTGAAAAACATCCCCACAGCATGATGTTGTGTAGTTCTCTCACGTCACCCCGCTCCTCCGCTCTCTCCACTGGCTTCCAGTTGAAGCTCGCATCCGCTACAAGACCATGGTGCTTGCCTACGGAGCTGTGAGGGGAACGGCACCTCAGTACCTCCAGGCTCTGATCAGGCCCTACACCCAAACAAGGGCACTGCGTTCATCCACCTCTGGCCTGCTCGCCTCCCTACCACTGAGGAAGTACAGTTCCCGCTCAGCCCAGTCAAAACTGTTCGCTGCTCTGGCTCCCCAATGGTGGAACACACTCCCTCACGACGCCAGGACAGCGGAGTCAATCACCACCTTCCGGAGACACCTGAAACCCCACCTCTTTAAGGAATACCTAGGATAGGATAAAGTAATCCTTCTCACCCCCCCCCCTTAAAATATTTAGATGCACTATTGTAAAGTGGCTGTTCCACTGGATGTCATAAGGTGAATGCACCAATTTGTAAGTCGCTCTGGATAAGATCGTCTGCTAAATGACTTAAATGTAATGTAAATGTAATGTTGCCACCACCACTATTCACTATAGGGATGGTGCCAGGTTTTCTCCAGATGTGCCACTTGGCATTCAGGACAAAGAGTTGCTTTCATCAGACCAGTGAATCTACGGAAAATTCCTTCGACACGCACTGTCAACTGTGGGACCTTATAGAGACAGGTGTGTGCTTTTCCAAATCATGTCCAATCAATCTAATGTACCACAGGTGGACTCCAATCAAGTTGTAGAAACATCTCAAGGATGATCAATGGAAACACGATGCCCCAAAGCTCAATTTCGAGTCTCATAGCAAAGGGTCTGAATAGTTATGTAAATCAGGTATTTCTGTTTTTGCTTTGTCATTATGGGGTATTATGTGTAGATTGATTTTATTGAACCGTTTTAGAATAAGGCCGTAACAAAATGTAGAAAACGTCAAGGGGTCTGAATACTTTCCGAATGCAATGTATATATATATATATATATATATATATATATATATATATATAGCATATAATTGACGAAACAATTGACAAAACAATTATATAATATGAAGTGTGTCGGTTATCACAGGTTAATGCTAAACTGATTGAATCTGCCCTTCGCCTCCCTGGCTGCCCTTAGCCTCCCTGGCTGCCCTTAGCCTCCCTTGCTGCCCTTAGCCTCCCTGGCTGCCCTTAGCCTCCCTGGCTGCCCTTAGCCTCCATGGCTGCCCTTAGCCTCCCTGGCTGCCCTTAGCCTCCCTGGCTGCCCTTAGCCTCCCTGGCTGCCCTTAGCCTCCCTGGCTGCCCTTAGCCTCCCTGGCTGCCCTTAGCCTCCCTGGCTGCCCTTAGCCTCCCTGGCTGCCTCCCTGGCTGCCCTTAGCCTCCATGGCTGCCCTTAGCCTCCATGGCTGCCCTTAGCCTCCCTGGCTGCCCTTAGCCTCCCTGGCTGCCCTTAGCCTCCCTTGCTGCCCTTAGCCTCCATGGCTGCCCTTAGCCTCCCTGGCTGCCCTTAGCCTCCCTGGCTGCCCTTAGCCTCCCTGGCTGCCCTTAGCCTCCCTGGCTGCCCTTAGCCTCCATGGCTGCCCTTAGCCTCCCTTGCTGCCCTTAGCCTCCATGGCTGCCCTTAGCCTCCCTTGCTGCCCTTAGCCTCCATGGCCGCCCTTAGCCTCCCTTGCTGCCCTTAGCCTCCATGGCTGCCCGTAGCCTCCCTTGCTGCCCTTAGCCTCCATGGCTGCCCTTAGCCTCCATGGCTGCCCTTAGCCTCCCTTGCTGCCCTTAGCCTCCCTGGCTGCCCTTAGCCTCCCTGGCTGCCCTTAGCCTCCCTGGCTGCCCTTAGCCTCCTTGGCTGCCCTTAGCCTCCCTGGCTGCCCTTAGCCTCCCTGGCTGCCCTTAGCCTCCCTGGCCTCCCTGGCTGCCCTTAGCCTCCCTTATCTGCCCCTAGCTTCCCTTATCTGCCCCTAGCTTCTCTTATCTGCCCTTAGCTTCCCTTATCTGCCCTTATCTGCCCTTAGCCTCCCTGGCCGCCCTTATCTGCCCTTAGCTTCCCTTATCTGCCCTTAGCTTCCCTGGCCGCCCTTATCTGCCCTTAGCTTCCCTTATCTGCCCTTAGCTTCCCTTATCTGCCCTTAGCCTCCCTGGCCGCCCTTAGCTGCCCTTAGCTTCCCTTATCTGCCCTTAGCCTCCCTGGCCGCCCTTATCTGCCCCTAGCTTCCCTTATCTGCCCTTAGCTTCCCTTATCTGCCCCTAGCTTCCCTTATCTGCCCTTAGCTTCCCTTATCTGCCCCTAGCTTCCCTTAGCCGCCCTGGCCGCCCTTATCTGCCCTTAGCTTCCCTTATCTGCCCCTAGCTTCCCTTATCTGCCCTTAGATTCCCTTATCTGCCCCTAGCTTCCCTTATCTGCCCTTAGCTTCCCTTATCTGCCCTTAGCTTCCCTTAGCC
>NC_068433.1:7950735-8015735 GCF_023373465.1 Oncorhynchus keta
CACACAGAGACAGGAACAATCACCCACAAACACACAGTGAAACCCAGGCTACCTAAGTATGATTCTCAATCAGAGACAACTAATGACACCTGCCTCTGATTGAGAACCATACTAGGCCGAAACATAGAAATTCTCAAAACCTAGAAAAACAAACATAGACTGCCCACCCAACTCACGCCCTGACCATACTAACTAAATACAAAACACAGGAAATAAAGGTCAGAACGTGACAGCCTTTCTGTTAGCTTGAATGAGTCTGGACATTCTCCTCTGACCTCTCTCATTAAAAAGGTGTTTTTTCCCACAGAACTGCCGCTCACTGAATGTGTTTTGTTTATCTCACCGTTCCCTGTAAACTCTAGAGATTGTAGAGCGTAAAAATCCCAGGAAGGCAGCTGTTTCTGAGACCCTGGAACCACCATGTGTGGCATCAACAATCATACCGCGGTCAAAGTTACTTAGATTACTCATCTTGCCCGTTCTAATGTTAGGTTGAACAACAACTAAAGCTCTCTACTCTTTATACTCTATACATTGAGTTGCAGGCAGCCACATGATTAGCTATTCAAAGGAGCAATCTATTTGCGTTAACACGCGGGTTGTACCTAATAAAGTGGCCAAAGTGACTGTATGTATGCAGGCCCTTGTCATTGCTTTTCCAATACTGCCAACTCGTTACTGATGATTGATTTCACATTGTGGTACGAGTATACTGTGTAGTGAAATGAGTGGTATCTACCTACAACAACATAGTGATAACATGGAGCTGGCAGGTGATCCAGGTCACAATAGAGGTCAAGTAGTGGGAGGAGGAAGACGAGGAAGACGAGGAAGTTGTGGTGGTCAAAGGAATGGCAGGGGACAAGCACCCCTTCTGAGAGGTGGTCGTGGGCCTCGTTCGAGAGGTGTGGGGGAACGTGGTGGAGGACAAGCACCCCTTCTGAGAGGTGGTCGTGGGCCTCGTTTGAGAGGTGTGGGGGAACGTGGTGGAGGACAAGCACCCCTTCTGAGAGGTGGTCGTGGGCCTCGTTTGAGAGGTGTGGGGGAACGTGGTGGAGGACAAGCACCCCTTCTGAGAGGTGGTCGTGGGCCTCGTTGGAGAGGTGTGGGGGAACGTGGTGGAGGACAAGCACCCCTTCTGAGAGGTGGTCGTGGGCCTCGTTTGAGAGGTGTGGGGGAACGTGGTGGAGGACAAGCACTCCTTCTGAGACGTGGTCGTGGGCCTCGTTTGAGAGGTGTGGGGGGGAATGTGGCAAGGCCACGGACCAAGACAGCGGCAGCAACCGCAAAGAGTGTCCAATGAAACCCAAGCAATAGTTGTAGACCATGTCGTTAATCATGGCGTGACAATGACTGAGGCAGCTACAATGATTCAACCAAACCTCCGAAGATCAACCGTGGCCTCAATCATCAGAACTTTCCGCAATGAGAACCGTTAAGTCTTCAGCATGCACTAAATATTAGGCTACTCTCAATTGTCAAATGACTGTATACTGCATGTGTTCTTACTGTAATGTTCCCTGTTCTTACTGTAATGTTCCCTGTTCTTACTGTAATGTTCCCTGTAATGTTCCCTGTTTTTACTGTAATGTTCCCTGTAATGTTCCCTGTTCTTACTGTAATGTTCCCTGTAATGTTCCCTGTTCTTACTGTAATGTTCCCTGTAATGTTTCCTGTTCTTACTGTAATGTTCCCTGTTCTTACTGTTATGTTCCCTGTAATGTTCCCTGTTCTTACTGTAATGTTCCCTGTAATGTTCCCTGTTCTTACTGTAATGTTCCCTGTTCTTACTGTAATGTTCCCTGTAATGTTCCCTGTTCTTACTGTAATGTTCCGTGTTCTTACTGTAATGTTCCCTGTAATGTTCCCTGTTCTTACTGTAATGTTCCCTGTTCTTACTGTAATGTTCCCTGTAATGTTCCCTGTTCTTACTGTAATGTTCCCTGTTCTTACTGTAATGTTCCCTGTTCTTACTGTAATGTTCCCTGTAATGTTCCCTGTTCTTACTGTAATGTTCCCTGTAATGTTCCCTGTTCTTACTGTAATGTTCCCTGTAATGTTCCCTGTTCTTACTGTAATGTTCCCTGTAATGTTCCCTGTTCTTACTGTAATGTTCCCTGTAATGTTCCCTGTTCTTACTGTAATGTTCCCTGTAATGTTCCCTGTTCTTACTGTAATGTTCCCTGTAATGTTCCCTGTTCTTACTGTAATGTTCCCTGTAATGTTCCCTGTTCTTACTGTAATGTTCCCTGTTCTTACTGTAATGTTCCCTGTAATGTTCCCTTGCAAAAACAAAATTCTGACTGACCAATAAGAGCGGGCTGTGGTCAATTTGGTTTGGGCCAGAAATGATATTCACCTTCACCTGCCTGTTCTGGGGCGGCAGGGTAGCCTTGTGGTTAGAGCGTTGGACTAATCCCCGAGCTGACAAGGTACAAATCTGTCGTTCTGCCCCTGAACAGGCAGTTAACCCACTGTTCCTAGGCAGTCATTGAAAATAAGAATTTGTTCTTAACTGACTTGCCTAGTAAAATACAGTTTAAAATAAAATAAAAAAAACCTTACAGAAATCTGGCAGCACATCTTGGACAATGACAACATGTTCAACAATGTGGAAGTCACAAGTTAGCCGAGTACGCATGCTGAAAGGGCATCAGGTGTCTCTAAACCAGCTATATCGTGCGCCTTTTGAAAGAAATGCTGACAGAGAGAAGCAACTAGACTGACTATATTCAGGTATGAAAAATTCCGCCAAAATTCTACATCATTATAGTCAGTGACTCTCTTTCCAAAATGTATTTTTAAATGTATTTTTAGAGAGTGATGGAGCTGGATGCTGACGAAAATCGTCACAAATTCCTCTTTTAGATGAGGCAGGGTTCAACCTGGCCAAGACAAGGACAAGACAAGGAGGGAGGTCAGAATTTCATTGGCCAGCGAGCAACCATCCAAGCACCTGGAAAATGTGGGGCCAACGTCACCATATATGCGGCTATATCAGAAGATGGTGTGGTGGGATGCAGGCCTCGTATTGGATTATATAATGCAGCTCTACTTCTAACCTTCCTTGAAGAGCTAAATCAGGTGTGTAGAGCTGATGGCATGACCTATGTCATCGTGTGGGATAATGTCAGGTTCCACCATGCTCAAATGGTGCAAGCATGGATTCAGGCCCATCCACAATTTACCACCCTGTACTTACCCTCATACTTTACAATTTACCATGGAGGTGGAAGGTATATGGTAGGCGCCCTCACGAACAAGCCTCCCTTCTCCAGGCCATGGGATGACACATGCAATGGCATCACGGCAGACCAGTGTCAGGCCTGGATTCGCCATGCCGAAGATTCTTCCCAAGATGTTTGGCTAATTAAAATTAAAACATCCATTGTAATGTTAATGTGGCCAAATCCACAAGGGTTTATTTATTTTTATTTATCCATTATTTTACCAGGTAAGTTGACTGAGAACACATTCTCATTTGCAGCAACGACCTGGGGAATAGTTACAGGGGAGAGGAGGGGGATGAATGAGCCAATTGTAAACTGGGTGTCACGGTTTTCATGTGGTGAAGGAGAGTCGGACCAAACTGCAGCGTGTATATTGCGATCCATGTTTAATCACACAACGTAAACACGAATAAACACAAACACTACAAAACAATAAACGAAACGAAAACCGAAAACAGCCTATACTTGTGTCAACTAACACAGCACAAGGACATCAAGACACTCAGGACAATCACCCACAAACAACCAAAGAATATGGCTGCCTAAATATGGTTCCCAATCAGAGACAACGATAAACACCTGCCTCTGATTGAGAACCACTTCAGACAGCCATAGACTAACCTAGAACACCCCACTAAGCTACAATCCCACTATCTACACACCACATACAAAAACATTTACATTTACATTTACATTTAAGTCCTGACCAAATACATGAAGAAAACACAAAATACCTTATGACCAGTGGAACAGTCACTTTACAATAGTGCATCTAAATTTTTTAAGAGGGGCGGGGGGTGAGAAGGATTACTTTATCCTATCCTAGGTATTCCTTAAAGGTGGGGTTTCAGGTGTCCGGGGTGGTGATTGCTCCGCTGTCCATGGTGGAGTTTGTTCCACCGGGGCCAGACGTGAAAAACCCCCACTGGCCTGACCAAATACATGAAGAAAAACACAAAATACTAGTCCGCGTGACAGAATCCCCTCCATGGCGGACTCACCATGGCCACCTCAAATAAATAGGGACCGGGTGGGCGTCTGTCCATGGTGGGGCAGAAGCGTGGGACGTGGACCCCACTTCAGATTGGTCCGCCAGAAGCTCCATGGCTTTCTCACCAGAGGGGCATGAACCCCACTGGACAGAGGGGCAGAAGCTCTGGACAGAGGGGCAGAAGCTCTGGACAGAGGGGCAGAAGCTCTGGACAGAGGGGCAGAAGCTCTGGACAGAGGGGCAGAAGCTCTGGACAGAGGGGCAGAAGCTCGGGACAGAGGGGCAGAAGCTCTGGACAGAGGGGCAGCAGCGCCGGACAGGCGGGAGACTCCGGCAGCAGCGCCGGACAGGCGGGACCACCTGCAGGGAGGAGACAGAGAGACAGCCTGGTGCGTGGGGCTGCCACAGGAACCACCAGGCTGGGGAGACCTTCAGGAGGCTTGGTGTTAGGAGGAGCCTGAAGGACCGGGCTGTGGGGGAGCACTGGAGATCTGGTGTGCAACCTTGGCACCACTTCCCCAGGCTGGACAACTACTCTAGCCCGGACCCTCCAGAGCGCAGGCACAGGTTGAACCGGGCTGTGGGTAAGCACGGGAGATCTAGTGCTTACTACACGCACCTCTCCCTTAGGCTCCACTCCCACATTTGCCCGGCACGAGCGGAGCGCAGGCAGAGGACGCACTGCACCCTCCCAGCGCCCCGGAGGCACAGCACGCAGAGCCAGCGCAGGATAACCTGTACCAAAACTGCGTACCGGCGACCAGACCCGCTGAGCAGGCACCATACACCCTGGCTCAATGCCCACACTCACATGGCACTTTCGGGGGGCTGCCCTATAGCGCACCGGGCTATGGGCACGCACTGGCGACACCGTGCGCTTAACCGCATAACACGGTGCCTGACCAGT
Organism: Oncorhynchus keta; assembly: GCF_023373465.1. NCBI lineage: Eukaryota > Metazoa > Chordata > Actinopteri > Salmoniformes > Salmonidae > Oncorhynchus > Oncorhynchus keta. The sequence goes on from NC_068433.1 coordinate 7,955,864, forward strand.
AATGCGCTGCTTATAATAAGCACGAGGTGTGAGCTCAGGTCTGCTACCTAGCTTAGTACCACACCTCGTCTGCCCCCCCCCCATTTTTTGGGGGGGCTGCCTCTCGTACTTGTCGCACTGCCTTTGCCAACATCATTCTCCTGTAGCCCTCCTTGCACTGCTCCATCGAATCCCAGGCGGGCTCCGGCACTCTCCCTGGGTTGACCGCCCACCTGTCTATCTCCTCCCAAGTTGTGTAGTCCAGATTCTGCTCCCATGTCCATTCCTCCTGTGATGCTGGCCGCTGTTGTTGCTGCTGCTGCTGCTGTCGTCGCTGCTGTTTACCACGCCGCTTGGTCCGAGTTGGGTGGGTAATCCTGTCACGGTTTTCATGTGGTGAAGGAGAGTCGGACCAAACTGCAGCGTGTATATTGCGATCCATGTTTAATCACACAACGTAAACACGAATAAACAGCCTATACTTGTGTCAACTAACACAGCACAAGGACATCAAGACACTCAGGACAATCACCCACAAACAACCAAAGAATATGGCTGCCTAAATATGGTTCTCAGTCAGAGACAACGATAAACACCTGCCTCTGATTGAGAACCACTTCAGACAGCCATAGACTAACCTAGAACACCCCACTAAGCTACAATCCCACTATCTACACACCACATACAAAAACCCATGTCACACCCTGGCCTGACCAAATACATGAAGAAAAACACAAAATACTACGACCAGGGCGTGACACTGGGGATTATTAGGTGACCGTGATGGTTTGAGGGTCAGATTGGGAATTTAGCCAGGACACTGGGGTTAACACCCCTAGTCTTACGATAAGTGCCATGTGATCTTTAATGACCTCAGAGAGTCAGGACACCTGTTTAACGTCCCATCCGAAAGATGGCACCCTACACAGGGCAATGTCCCCAATCACTGTCCTGGGGCATTGGGCTATTGTTTTTAGACCAGAGGAAAGAGTGTCTCCTACTGGCCCTCGAACACCACTTCCAGCAGCATTTGGTCTCCCATCCAGGGACTGACCAGGACCAACCCTGCTTAGCTTCAGAAGCGTTTTAAGTAAACCCAGCAGTAGTATGCACTGCAGTTGGTGGCATACCATGTTTTTGATGGAAATATAGAAGTACAGTAATCAGTCCTTTGTTTTGCAGTTTTTACAGTAAGCCAGGTGAGGACTGCAGTTTAAGTTTTACAGTAAACCAGGTGAGGAACACTGCAGTTGACATTTTACAGTAAGCCAGGTGAGGAACACTGCAGTTGATGTTTTACAGTAAGCCAGGTGAGGAACACTGTAGTGATGTTTTACAGTAAGCCAGGTGAGGAACACTGTAGTGATGTTTTACAGTAAGCCAGGTGAGGAACACTGCAGTTGACGTTTTACTGTATTTCTTTTTCTTTTTTTGTAGCTAATTATTTTTGCTTTGATTCAAAGAAACCTATGTTGTGATTGTATTGTATTTCATCAATACATTTCATATTTTGTTCAATGATTCCACTGTATCTGTAGTATTCTCTCTACTAGTCCTTCTACAGTGATGTACTATTGTGTAGAACCATAATGAAGCATGTATCACACATTTTGTAGTACAATATTTAATGATTGTACGAACAACTACACTATCAGTATTTTGTGTGTGGGTAATCTAAATTAATGTTGCTATGGTATTTCATGATAAATGAGTTATTCGAACCAATGATTCTGCAAGTGGAAGGTTTCTTTAAAGATAATGAATGCACAATGCAATGTTTTGAACATTGGACAGCCTGTGTTACAAGTGATGAACATTTTGAGTTGTGTCTAGAGTTTTGAAAAATTACCAGAAGGCTCTGAAATTACTGCCAAAGTGATTGTAAAAAAAAAAGTAATTTAGTAGTATATAACACAATAGATCTGGTAAAAAAAAATGTTTTTAAGAAAAAAAAAGTGTTATTGAAATGCAAAAGTAAGGCCATACATTAACATAGGAAGCTGGGTGTAATTTAGATGTTGACCACAAGAGGGCATCAGTGTGTGTTCAAAGTTTCAGACTCATACGTTCAAGAATGAGAGTGTTACATAATATTCTGTCTGAAGTCTTGTAGGTGTCCCTCACGAGTTTGCCCAAATGTACCCAAGTGGCCAAATTGGTATATTGATACATGGCCATGTACATAACTATAGAGAACATACAGACATCCTATGGTAATGAAAAAAATGTAATTTTACAAACTCCAAGGAATGTTATACATGATGGATGATTAGCTTCCCTACATAGAAGGTGTGAACCATCACACGTCTAGACGGCCGGGGGGTCAGACTGGAGGAACCCGTTCCGACGTTTGAATGAGTGGGGGACGGAGGACTTGAGAGTAGTCTCTTTGGAATTGGCTCCCGGAGGTCGGATGTTTTCTAACACCATTGAGTATATAAAAAAATGTAGAAATCAAGAATACTAGTACTTGTTTTATTTTATTGAACCTTTATTTTAGCATCAACAACAACATGTCTAAAACACATATACTATATAGAGTACGGGGAACACAATCACGACAAGGAAACGAGAAAACCAATTGACAATAAGAAAACCACAGCCACAGCATGTCATAATCAACATAACATACACAAAGACGACACGGATACATTGTCAGGTCTATATAATGTATATGAATAAATCGTAGAAAAATATCTAAAATGAATATGCAACCATTTAAACAAATGCATTAGCATGAGAGGCAAAAACACATTTGAATTACTGATCTTAATTTTAAAGTGTATTCTTAAAAAAAAAAGTATTTATTCCGCGCTGAACACCTCATTGATTATGTCTCCCGGTTAATTTCTGCAATAATCTCATCCAAATGTGTCGTGTAATTGAATTTCTATTTAACTTTTCCACTCTTAGTAGCCATGTTGTACTTTTTCAGTTTTGAGAAAAATTTGAAGAAAGCAAAGCGCTGATTTTCATTTGAGAATTTATCGTGTTACGCACATCTCTAGCGTAATGGCTACAAACAGTCACAGTCTGTGTGAAGTACTGATTTTCAATTGAGAATTTATCGTGTTACGCACATCTCTAGCGTAATGGCTACAAATAGTCACAGACTGTGTGAAGTACTGATTTTCAATTGAGAATTTATCGTGTTACGCACATCTCTAGCGTAATGGCTAAAAACAGTCACAGACTGTGTGAAGTACTGATTTTCAATTGAGAATTTATCGTGTTACGCACATCTCTAGCGTAATGGCTAAAAACAGTCACAGTGCTCAGGTATTCTGCCACTGTGTACTCTCTGTTTAGGGACAAACAGCATTCTAGGTTTCTCAGTTCTTTTGTTAATTTTTTCCAATGTGTCAAGTAATGATCTTTTTTGTTTTCTCATGATTTGGTTGGGTGTAATTGTGTTGCTGTCCTGGGGCTCTGTGGGGTCTGTTTGTGTTTGTGAACAGAGCCTCAGGACCAGCTTGCTTAGAGGACTCTTCTCCAGGTTCATCTCTCTGTAGGTGATGGCTTTGTTATGGAAGGTTTGGGAATTGCTTCCTTTAAGGTGGTTGTAGAATGTAACGGCTCTTTTCTGGATTTTGTTCATTAGCGGGTGTCGGCCTAATTCTACTCTGCATACATTAATTCTGTGTCTGACGTTGTACACTGAGGCTAGTTTGGCAAATTCCGCATGTAGAGTCTCAATTTGGTGCTTGTCCCATTTTGTGAATTATTGGTTGGTGAGCAGGACTCCAGACCTCACAACCATAAAGGGCAATGGGTTCTATAACATCATTATATTATATTATTATTTGATATTGGTATAATAACGGCTGCATTTAACAAACATGGTTTACTACTCCTTTTTTATTTTAATTTTTATAGCTAACTGATCCATTTGGGACATCGTTGAAAGTCAGTCGTCGGCTCCTTTATCAGCCCTGGAATATATTTGTTAAAAGTGTTATGGTACTGTCACTGTTCTGTTGGTGTTCCTACTAACTCTTGGTCAGATTCAAAACTATTCGACTAAACGCCCCCTAATATAACTAAGTCAACGCATTTTAGCGAGATCCTAAATGGTATGTTAAATGTTATGTTCCTAGAAGTTCCTTCCTACCTTGTGTCTCAGATTGTTCATAGCTTTGTGGAAGTTACCTGTGGAGCTGATGTTTAGGCCAAGGTACAGAATGTAGCGTATTCTGTGTGCTCTAGGGCAATTTGATCATGTTCATGTTTTTGCTGTTTGTTCTTTGTAATAGAGTCAAATCCATTGGATAAGTGGTTTATCCATACATCTCCATTTTGGAAACTCTGATAACTCTGAGTTGTTGTTTGTTTTCACAGAAGTGGTTAGATTCTATAAATTCTTCGATTGCATTGAGAAGATTTCTGACTTGCTGTTCCTTTTTTTCCCATTGTGCATTTCTGTAATGTTTTATTGATTTGCCATAGTGAAAGGCGAAGGCTCAGGTTGTCTGGTACTCTGTGTTTTTGGATGGATGGGTTTCTCTTTTTCTTTCTTAGGGTTTTGCATTCATCATCAAACCATTTGTCATTGTTGTTCATTTTCTTTGGTTTGTCTGCTTGAAATTTTTCAATTTGATAGTGAAGCTAAGCGGTCAAATATACTGTTTAGATTTTCTACTGCCAGGTTTACACCTTCACTATTACAGTGAAACGTTTTGTCCAAGAAGTTGTCTAAAAGAGATATATTTTTTTGTTGTCTAATAGTTTTTTGGTAGGTTTCTACACTACTTTCCATCCTTCCATCTATAGCATTTTCCAATTTTATGTAGTTTCTTTGGCTTTGATGCCTGATGATTGACATTTGCTCTGTTCAAGTAGACAGATTTTGCTGTGATCTGATAGGGGTGTCAGTGGCTTGACTGAACGCTCTGAAAGATTCTGAGTTGAGGTCAGTGATAAAGTAGTTTACAGTACTACAGCCAAGGGATGAGCTGTAGGTGTACCTACCGTAAGAGTCCCGTCGAAGCCGACCATGGACTCTGTACAGACCCATTATGCGACCGAGCTGCAGGAGTTGCGACCCATTTTTGCTGGTTGTTTTGTCACAGTTGTGTTTAGGCGGAGGGGCGTATTTGGGAGTGGATGCTGTCACCTCCAGATAGGGGTTTGTCCCACTGTATGCTGAGAGTGTCAGGTTCTTGTTCACTTCTGCCATTCAGGTTGCGACAGACTAGTATTGTACATGTCCCTGGGCCTGGAAATGGTTGAGCTCCCGCTCTAGGATGGATAAGCTGCCATCGTTATGGGGATTCTATTGGGGAGATATAGGTAGGACACATGAGGACATTTTTATCTGTTGAGATAATTTCCTCATTTATTTTTAGCCAGCTGTAAATTGTTCCTGTTGTGACTAATTTAATAGAGTGGGTTAGTTCTGCTCTATACCAAATTAGCATACCCCCTGAGTCTCTTCCCTGTTTCACATCTTATAGTTTGGTGGATGGGACTACCAGCTCTCTGTAACTTAGAGAGTAGCAGGTGGGTCCGTCTCTTCTATAACATGTTTCCTGTAGGATGCAGAGAAGAATGGGAGAAACTCCCAGAATACAGATATTCTATGCCTGTAGCGTCATACCCAAGTAGACTTGAGGCTGTAACCGCTGTGGAAGGTGCTTCAACAAAGTACTGAATAACGTGTCTGAATAGTTATGTAAATGTTATATTTCCATATTTTAGTTATTTTTATTATTAGCAAAAAAACAAAACTTCTTGCTATGACAATATGGGGTATTGTGGGTAAATTAATGGTGAAAAAAAACAATTACATCAAAGGGTCGGGGGGGGGGGAGTAGAAGGGGCATAGGTCTGACACGGGTGGGCCTATATAGGGTGTGGCTAGGATTTGTTTGGGGGGTCCTCGGCTGGTTGGGGTATAAGTGGAGATGTGGCTGTTGATGCTGTGGTCTGGGTGTGGGTTCTCTCGGTGCAGGGCCTCTCGGTGCAGGTCCTTCGGGAGACAGTCTCACAGGTCCAGGAGGGTGTCTGTTGCTCTGGTTCTCCTGTGTGAGCTGTTAGGGCTGTGATTAAAGGTGATGTACTTCAGGGTCCTGGCAAAATATGAGACTGCTTCCTTGGAGAGGTGGACCTGGTCATAAAGGCTGTTCAAGTCCATGGTGGATTGGTGGGCCAGGTAGACATCCTTGGAAATGCATTCAAATCAAATCAAATCAAATTGTATTTGTGAGTGTAGCGAAATGCTTGTGCTTCTAGTTCCGACAATGCAGTGATAACCAACAAGTAATCTAACTAACAATTCCAAAACTACTGTCTTATACACAGTGTAAGGGGATAAGGAATATGTACATAAGGATATATGAATGAGTGATGGTACAGAGCAGCATACAGTAGATGGTATCGAGTACAGTATATACATATGAGATGAGTATGTAGACAAAGTAAACAAAGTGGCATAGTTAAAGTGGCTAGTGATACATGTATTACATAAGGATGCAGTCGATGATGTAGAGTACAGTATATACGTATGCATATGAGATGAATAATGTAGGGTAAGTAACATTATATAAGGTAGCATTGTTTAAAGTGGCTAGTGATATATTTACATCATTTCCCATCAATTCCCATTATTAAAGTGGCTGGAGTTGGGTCAGTGTCAATGACAGTGTGTTGGCAGCAGCCACTCAATGTTAGTGGTGGCTGTTTAACAGTCTGATGGCCTTGAGATAGAAGCTGTTTTTCAGTCTCTCGGTCCCAGCTTTGATGCACCTGTACTGACCTCGCCTTCTGGATGATAGCGGGGTGAACAGGCAGTGGTTCGGGTGGTTGATGTCCTTGATGATCTTTATGGCCTTCCTGTAACATCGGGTGGTGTAGGTGTCCTGGAGGGCAGGTAGTTTGCCCCCGGTGATGCGTTGTGCAGACCTCACTACCCCCTGGAGAGCCTGATATGTCTGGCAGACATATCAGTGTGGATGACGGATCACCACCTCAAGCTGAACCTCGGCAAGACGGAGCTGCTCTTCCTCCCGGGGAAGGACTGCCCGTTCCATGATCTCGCCATCACGGTTGACAACTCCATTGTGTCCTTTTCCCAGAGCGCTAAGAACCTTGGCGTGATCCTGGACAACACCCTGTCGTTCTCAACTAACATCAAGGCGGTGGCCCGTTCCTGTAGGTTCATGCTCTACAACATCCGCAGAGTACGACCCTGCCTCACACAGGAAGCGGCGCAGGTCCTAATCCAGGCACTTGTCATCTCCCGTCTGGATTACTGCAACTCGCTGTTGGCTGGGCTCCCTGCCTGTGCCATTAAACCCCTACAACTCATCCAGAACGCCACAGCCCGTCTGGTGTTCAACCTTCCCAAGTTCTCTCACGTCACCCCGCTCCTCCGCTCTCTCCACTGGCTTCCAGTTGAAGCTTGCATCCGCTACAAGACCATGGTGCTTGCCTACGGAGCTGTGAGGGGAACGGCACCTCAGTACCTCCAGGCTCTGATCAGGCCCTACACCCAATCAAGGGCACTGCGTTCATCCACCTCTGGCCTGCTCGCCTCCCTACCACTGAGGAAGTACAGTTCCCGCTCAGCCCAGTCAAAACTGTTCGCTGCTCTGGCCCCCCAATGGTGGAACAAACTCCCCACGACGCCAGGACAGCGGAGTCAATCACCACCTTCCGGAGACACCTGAAACCCCACCTCTTTAAGGAATACCTAGGATAGGATAAAGTAATCCTTCTTACCCCCCCCCCCTTAAAAGATTTAGATGCACTATTGTAAAGTGGCTGTTCCACTGGATGTCATAAGGTGAATGCACCAATTTGTAAGTCGCTCTGGATAAGAGCGTCTGCTAAATTACTTAAATGTAATGTAAATGTTACGGTTGTGGGCGGAGCAGTTGCCGTACCAGGCGGTGATACAGCCCGCCATGATGCTCTCGATTGTGCATCTGTAGAAGTTTGTGAGTGCTTTTGGTGACAAGCCGAATTTCTTCAGCCTCCTGAGGTTGAAAAGGCGCTGCTGCGCCTTCTTCACGACGCTGTCAGTGTGAGTGGACCAATTCAGTTTGTCTGTGATGTGTATGCCGAGGAACTTAAAACTTGCTACCCTCTCCACTACTGTTCCATCGATGTGGATAGGGGGGTGTTCCCTCTGCTGTTTCCTGAAGTCCACAATCATCTCCTTAGTTTTGTTGACGTTGAGTGTGAGGTTATTTTCCTGACACCACACTCCGAGGGCCCTCACCTCCTCCCTGTAGGCCGTCTCGTCGTTGTTGGTAATCAAGCCTACCACTGTTGTGTCGTCCGCAAACTTGATGATTGAGTTGGAGGCGTGCGTGGCCACGCAGTCGTGGGTGAACAGGGATTACAGGAGAGGGCTCAGAACGCATCCTTGTGGGGCCCCCATGTTGAGGATCAGCGGGGAGGAGATGTTGTTGCCTACCCTCACCACCTGGGGGCGGCCCGTCAGGAAGTCCAGTACCCAGTTGCACAGGGCGGGGTCGAGACCCAGCGTCTGTGGCCCTATTTGGGCTGTAAGCAAATTGGAGTGGGTCTAGGGTGTCAGGTAGGGTGGAGGTGATATGGTCCTTGACTAGTCTCTCAAAGCACTTCATGATGACGGAAGTGAGTGCTACGGGGCGGTAGTCGTTTAGCTCAGTTACCTTAGCTTTCTTGGGAACAGGAACAATGGTGGCCCTCTTGAAGCATGTGGGAACAGCAGACTGGTATAGGGATTGATTGAATATGTCCGTAAACACACCGGCCAGCTGGTCTGCGCATGCTCTGAGGGCGCGGCTGGGGATGCCGTCTGGGCCTGCAGCCTTGCGAGGGTTAACACGTTTAAATGTCTTACTCACCTCGGCTGCAGTGAAGGAGAGTTCGTTGCAGGCCGTGTCAGTGGCACTGTATTGTCCTCAAAGCGGGCAAAAAAGTTATTTAGTCTGCCTGGGAGCAAGACATCCTGGTCCGTGACTGGGCTGGGTTTCTTCTTGTAGTCCATGATTGACTGTAGACCCTGCCACATGCCTCTTGTGTCTGAGCCATTGAATTGAGATTCTACTTTGTCTCTGTACTGACGCTTAGCTTGTTTAATAGCCTTGTGGAGGGAATAGCTGCATTGTTTATATTCGGACATGTTACCAGACACCTTGCCCTGATTAAAAGCAGTGGTTCGCGCTTTCAGTTTCACGCGAATGCTGCCATCAATCCACGGTTTCTGGTTTGGGAATGTTTTTATCGTTGCTATGGGAACGACATCTTCGACGCACGTTCTAATGAACTCGCACACCCGCTGTATGGTGGCAGGGTGGAGATAACCACTTGTGCGAAGGGGAAAGTGGAAGAAGCTTCTTCAATCACTCCCTTGAGTGCTGTGGCCAATCTTTCCTGATGGGCTCTCAGGTTGTTTGTGCCCATGAAGATAATGATGTGGCTGTGGGACCCTAGTCTGTATTCTGACAACAGCTCCAGGACGCTTCTAGTGTTTGGGCACCAGATTTGAACCACTTTGTGTTTGGGAGTTTATTCTCTTAATTGTATTATCTTGAATGTATGTCCCATTTGAGACAATGAGGAGCACAATATCTGGCTTGTGTGTGTCCTCAGTGGAGGAGAAAGTGTGGGAGTTGCCAGGAGGGCTATTGGAAGGGGGTGGGGTCTGTTGGGTTCTCTGGGGGAGTGACCTAGTCTCTGTCTCTTCTCAGCTGTCTCACCTCCTCCTTCAGTGCTGTTAACTGGGCTGTTTGTTCCTCTGTTAGCTTTGCCATGTGTTCCTCGCCTCGTTCAGTGCTGTTAACTGGGCTGTTTGTTCCTCTGTTAGCTTTGCCATGTGTTCCCCTCCTCGTTCAGTGCTGTTAACTGGGCTGCTTGTTCCTCTGTTAGCTTTGCTATGTGTTCCTCTCCTCGTTCAGTGCTGTTAGCTGGGCTGTTTGTTCCTCTGTTAGCTTTGCCATGTGTTCCTCTCCTCGTTCAGTGCTGTTAGCTGGGCTGTTTGTTCCTCTGTTAGCTTTGCCATGTGTTCCCCTCCTCGTTCAGTGCTGTTAACTGGGCTGTTGGTTCCTCTGTTAGCTTTGCCATGTGTTCCCCTCCTCGTTCAGTGCTGTTAACTGGGCTGTTTGTTCCTCTGTTAGCTTTGCCATGTGTTCCTCTCCTCGTTCACTGCTGTTAGCTGGGCTGTTTGTTCCTCTGTTAGCTTTGCCATGTGTTCCTCTCCTCGTTCAGTGCTGTTAGCGGGGCTGTTTGTTCCTCTGTTAGCTTTGCCATGTGTTCCTCTCCTCGTTCAGTGCTGTTAGCTGGGCTGTTTGTTCCTCTGTTAGCTTTACCATGTGTTCCTCTCCTCGTTCAGTGCTGTTAACTGGGCTGTTTGTTCCTCTGTTAGCTTTGCCATGTGTTCCCCTCCTCGTTCAGTGCTGTTCGCTGGGCTGTTTGTTCCTCTGTTAGCTTTGCCATGTGTTCCTCTCCTCGTTCAGTGCTGTTAACTGGGCTGTTTGTTCCTCTGTTAGCTTTGCCATGTGTTCCTCTCCTCGTTCAGTGCTGTTAGCTGGGCTGTTTGTTCCTCTGTTAGCTTTGCCATGTGTTCCTCTCCTCGTTCAGTGCTGTTAGCTGGGCTGTTTGTTCCTCTGTTAGCTTTGCCATGTGTTCCCCTCCTCGTTCAGTGCTGTTAGCTGGGCTGTTTGTTCCTCTGTTAGCTTTACCATGTGTTCCTCTCTCTCCTCAAGTTCTCTCACCTCAGTCCAGACTTCAGCCACCTATCTCAGCACCAAATACAAATACCTTATTGTGAAATGCTTACTGACAAGTCCTTAATGAACATTGCGGAGCGAGAAAATAATTGCTAAATAAACTAAAGTAAAGTACAATAACAATAATGAGGCTATATATACAGGTGGTGCCGAGTCAATGTACAGGTTAGTCAAGGTAATTGAGGTAACATGTACATGTAGGTAGTGGTAAAATGACCGCAGGTAATAGCAAAGTAAACAAAGGGGGGCAATGCAAATAGTCCAGGTGGCCATTTCATGAATTTTTCAGCAGTCTTGTGGTTTGGGAGTAGAAGCTGCTAAGGAGCCTTTTTGACCTAGACTTGGCGCTCTGGTACCGCTTGCCAGGCGAGAGCAGAGGGATGAGTCTATAGCTGGGGTGACAGGATTCTTTGACAATTTTTAGAGCTTTCCTGTAATTTTGACAAAATTAATGCATTATGGTTTTATGGAGGTAGCATTGAATTGGGTACAGCCATATCTAACTGACAGGAAACAGTCCACCTATATCAATGGTTCATTTTCTTCCCCTAATGTGTTAAACTGTGGAATACCGCAGGGCAGCTGCCTTGGGTCACTTCTTTATTTAATATATACCACCGACCTTCCCTATGCCTTATCTGAAACTCAAGCTACGATATTTGCAGATGATACTACAATTTTTGCAGCAAGACAATCGGTTCAACAGGTACAGCAAGCTTTACAAGGAGATTTGGAGAATATCAGGGAGTGGGTTTGCCAAAACAAACTTGTTTTAAACATCAAGAAAACCAAAGTTATGTTGGTCTGTTCCACTAGGAAAAGGCCAAAACAGCATGGGATACAATTAAGTATGGGAGGAGTACAAATTGAAGAAGTGGCAGAAACCAACCTATTGGGAGTGCAGCTAGACAACTGCTTATCATGGTCGTCTCAAATAACTAATCTATGTAAAAAAAATAAAAAACAGCACGCACAATCAGAAGGATAGCTAAATATTTTCCAGGAAAAATTCTTCAGCAAATAACACAAGCATTAATTGAGAGTCAGGTGAACTACTGTTCTGTGGTCTGGGGAAATGCATCATCAAGTGAAGTTAGGAGGCTGCAGAATACACAGAACAAAGCAGCAAGAATCGACAAGATAATTGAAAAAAACATGCTTATTTTATTTCATAATATACATCATTTAAAATGGCCAAGCTCTATTCACAACGGTATTCAGTTGGTAAGAGACAGACATTCCGTAAATACTAGGAATAGATTGTCGACCATCTATGCGTTATCCAGACTGAAAAGTATTCAGTTGGTAAGAGACAGACATTCCGTAAATACTAGGAATAGATTGTCCACCATCTATGCGTTGTCCAGACAGAAAAGTATTCAGTTGGTAAGAGACAGACATTCAGTAAATACTAGGAATAGATTGTCGACCATCTATGAGTTATACAGACAGAAAAGTATTCAGTTGGTAAGAGACAGACATTCAGTAAATACTAGGAATAGATTGTCGACCATCTATGCGTTATCCAGACAGAAAAGAGAAATAGGCAAAAGAAAATGTCGATTTAGACCAATAAAGAAATTGAATAAATTAACTGAGCAAACCAGAAACCGTTCAATATATACATTTAAACGATTTAAATACAATACATAGAAATGTTGTGGGACTATAGTAGATTAAGAATTTTTTAGATTGAGAATTTATTGGGTCATTATGATAGTATATTGTGCATGTTTGTAATAGTGTGTTCTATGTGAAAATGTGTTTGTATTATAAATTGTATTTTAATGTATTAAGGACTCTTGGAAGATTTGTCCAAATGGGGACTAAAAGAGATCCAAATTAAATCCCCTGACACCACCTGGTATTGAGGTCCTGGATGGCAAGAAATGTGGCTCTAAAAACAGGAGGGGACTGAGAACGCACCCCTGAGGGCCCCCTGTGTTCAGGATCAGTGTGGTAGATAGGTTGTTGCCTACCCTTAATACCTGGGGGCGGCCCGTCATGAATTCCAGGATCCAGTTGCAGAGGCAGGTGTTTAGTCCCAGGGTCCTTAGCTTAGTGATGAGCTTTGAGGGCACTATGGTGCTGAACGCTGAGCTGTAGTCAAATAACAACATTCTCATGTAGGTGAACCTTTTGTCCAGGTGGGAAAGAGCAGTGTGGAGTGCAATAGAGACTGCATCATCTATGGATCTGTTGGGGCGGTATGCGAATTGGAGTGGGTCTATAGTTTCTGGAATGATACTGTTGATGTGAGCCATGACCAGCCTTTAAAAGCACTTCATGGATACAGATGTGAGTGCAACAGGTCGGTAGTGAAACAAACAAGAAATAGGACAAAAAAAACAGAAAACTTGAGCATAACTGTTCATCCCCCCAAAGTCAATACATTGTAGAGCCAGCTTTTACAGCAATTACAGCTGCAAGTCTCTTGAGGTATGTCTCTATAAGCTTGGCACATCTAGCCATTGGGATTTTCGCTCATTCTAAAAGGCAAAACTGCTCCAGCTCCTTCAAGTTGGATGGGTTCCTCTGGTGTACAGCAATCTTTAAGTCATACCACAGATTCTCAATTGGATTGAGGTCTGGGTTTTGACTAGGCCATTCCACGACATTTAAATGTTTCCCCTTAAACCACTCAAGTGTTGCTTTAGCAGTATGCTTAGGGAAGGCGGATCTCCGTCCCAACTTCTTCCTCCTCGTTTATTAGATGTGGCTACTTTATCAACTGGGAAAACAGAAAGGAAAATATTTACTTATTTAATTATCACAATGTTTCCACCCTTAGGTCTTCATCCATATCCCAGGTGGGGGTGGAAGGTCCTATATATCGGGGTAGTACTCAGTGACATCACTTCCTGAAACAGGAGGTCAAAAAATATATAAGAAATTCAATATTAATATTTAATGTATCAAAATATATGATCACACACAAGGAATGTGATCAATATTTACTGTAATATATGTATGTACACAGTGAGCACCATTATTCATTGGACAGTGACCATTTTGTGTTATTTTGGTTCTATACTCTAGCACTTTGAGTTTGAAAGGATACAATGACCATGAGGGTGAAGTGCAGACTGTCAGCTTTAATTTGAGGGTATTTTCATACATATTAGATGAGCCGATTAGAATTGACAGCACCTTTTGTACATGGTACTACAAGTATTTGTTGAATTGGCTTCCCAGATGTGTGTCGTTAGGCAGGTGTATTCATTGGTGTCGTTAGTGAATGCAGGAGAGCTGTTGATGAATAGTATTGATTCTAGACTTGGCTATTGCCTTTGGAGGTTGTCGTTGGGGTGTGGCGACATGAGGAAGACAGCAGTGTCGATGCAAATGAAGATGGCCGTCCATAAGGCTCAGAAATGAAAATCAATCAATCGGGAACATTGCAAAAACCCTGGACATGTCCAAGTCAACAGTTTGGTTCATCATTAACAAGAAAAAAAACAACCGGTGAACTCAAATTATGTCAAAAGACCCGGTAGACTGAGGAAGACCACTGTAGTGGATGACTGGAGAAGAAAACCCCCCTGACAACAGCCCAACAGATTAAAAACACTCTCCTGGATGCAGGTGTAGATGTGTCAATGAGGAAAGTGTGGAGAGAAAAAAAGACATGCTCATGATCCAAAGCATACCACCTCATCCGTGAAACATGGTAGAGGGGGTGTTATGGCTTGGGCCTGTATGGCTTGCCCATGGAACAGGCTCACTTGTCTGCATCGATGATGTGACTGCAGACAGAAGTAGAACAATGAATTCTGATGTCTACAGAAATATTTTATCTGCTCAGACAAAACCAAATGCCTCCCAACTCATTGGACGGCACTTCATTATGCAACAAGACAATGACCCTAAACATACTGCTAGAACAACGAAGGCGGTTTTGATGGCCAAAAAGTGGAAAAACCTTGACTGGCCGAGTCAATCACCGGATCTGAATCCAATTGAACATGCATTTTACATGCTAAAGAGGAGACTGAAGGCAATAAGTCCCCGAAACAAGCAGGAACTGAAGATGGCTGCAGTACAGGCCTGGCAGAGCATCACCAGGGAAGATACTCAGCGTCTGGTGATGTCGATGTATCACTGACTTGAAGCAGTCATTGCATGCAAAGGATATTTGACCAAATATTAACAATGACTACTTTATTCTACATTATATTAAACTGTTCAGTGTTTTTTGATGCCTGAAAATGGGGGTGGGGTCTATGTACAAAAGCTTCTATAATTTCTAAACGGTTCATCCGATATGTATGAAAATACCCTCAAATTAAAGCTGACAGTCTGGACTTCACCCTCATTGTCATTGTATCCTTTCAAACTCAAAGTGCTAGGAGACTGCATGGTCCCATGGTGTTTATACTTGCGTACTATTGTTTGTACAGATAAACGTGGTACCTTCAGGCGTTTGGAAATTGCTCCCAAGGATGAACCAGACTTGTGGAGGTCTACAATTTTTATTCTGAGGTCTTGGCTGATTTCTTTAGATTTTCCCATGATGTCAAGCAAAGATACACTGATTTTGAATGTAGTCCTTGAAATGCATCCACAGGTACACCTCCAATTGACTCAAATGATGACAATTAGCTTATCAGAAGCTTCTAAAGCCATGACATAATTTTGGGGAATTTTCCAAGCTGTGTAAAGGTACAGTCAACTTAGTGTATGTAAACTTCTGACCCACTGGAATTGTGATACAGTGATAAGTGAAATAATCTGTCTGCAAACAATTGTTGGAAAAACTACTTGTGTCATGCACAAAGTAGATGTCCTAACCGACTTGCCAAAACTATAGTTTGTTAACAAGAAATTTGTGGAGTGGTTGGAAAACGAGTTTTAATGACTCCAACCTAAGTGTATGTAAACCTTCGACTTCAACTGTACAATATTAAATTCATATAAAAATAAAGTAATAATTTGGACATTTTGAAACTATAAAAACAGTTTCAAGTCGAACTCCTAGTTATGGCCAAGAGGAGACAGTGTGTTCACTGGATCCCAAAATATTCCCTTTGAAGACATTTCCTCTCAATGTCCCCTCCCCTGCATGACATTTTCACCATTTCTATTCCAATGTATCTCAGAGAATAGCAAACAGATTTTTTTTTTTGTCTCACTTGTATATTGCTGTGGTGCTCACTGATTTGGGTCTGAAGGCTTCTATGGGTTTTCCATATGTAAAACAGACCACAAGGACATTTCAACATGTAAATAAGATTGCTGGACAGGCAGGTAATCAGGCCCTTGATCTGAAATCTTAGTCCTGTGGGGGGGTTGTGGGTAAATGAGTTGCATTCGTACGTATTGCATTGAGCAATACCCTCCGGAACCTTCCGGAACCTTCCGGAACCTTGTCCAAGAAAGTTTCCCTTTTCTCTGGTGGATAATCAGATTTAACCACAATGGTCTCTTACATTTGTGGTTCTTCTAAAGACTATACACGGGGGATATTTAAAAATGGGTTTCAATTGTGGGTTAGTATCAATAATGTACCAGTGCTTCCTGATAATGTCCTTAAAGGCCTTTCCCTATGGTGAGTATTGGGTGAAGCATGATGGGACATATTCTGCTATTTCTTTGACTTTTGGTTGAAGTCTTTCCAACTGTGTTAAACCTTCAAAACGATCACTGGGCATGTTTTACCCAAAACAGAGGTGTTCATTCATAGAGTTTAGAAGGAATTCCAAAAGTTATTCCTGGGTCCCTGTATAGATCACGAAAATGTCATCTAAATATCTACGAAGAAAAGAGTTACGGTCTGGATTCAGCATCACCTGTTTTTTACAAAACATTGCTAGATATAGGTTAGTATAATTAGGAGCCATAGTGCTCCCCATCACTGTCCCTTTGGTCTGGAGGAGAAAAAACTCCTCTGAAGAGAAAATAGTTGGAGGTTAGTACCAGTTCAGCTAAGTCCAAAATACAATTGTTGCTGGGTGGGTGGAGCATTAAGGAGATGTTCGTTGAGGTAGAACTTGAGGGGCCTCTTGGCCGCCCTAATGAGGGATGTTAGTATATAGACTGCTACGTTGCAAGAGGGTGCTGCAGGTCACAGCCAAAGGGACCTTAATATTGAAGTAAGAGCATGCGCTATTGGCTAATTAATTGACCAATGAGGGTCAATAAGCCAGATAAGTAGTTGGTTTTGTCATAGGGTCCCTAAAGTTGGTAAGCCTTTTTATTTGAGAGGATAGATCTTTGTCTACCTACAGGTGGTTCTGTGCAACAATTCCATTTCAGTGTGATTCAGAAAGTGGCAAAAAAAAACAACCACATGTATTTCACTATTATGCTACTTTTGAGTTTCTACTCTCAGATCTCCTATTGTTAAAAACTTCCCACTCACACAATACTGTACATTAATCAACTCTGTCATCCTGATGTATTTAGCAAGATTTTCAGAGACTTATTTCAGTGAAAGTCACGCCTCATATCCTCGCCATATGTTTGTAATTGTAGTGTGACAGATAATGTGGCAGCAGCGACATTTTCCCATGTGTTGTGGGAGTGTGTCCCGTCCATACATCCCGGTGTGTGACAGCCACTGTGCAAATCATCTCTGCGTAGAAAGGGCCTTTGAGACAGCTGTGAAGTGTTGTCACATGTCACACAGAGAAAGATGTGTGTGTGTGTGTGTGTGTGTGTGTGTGTGTGTGTGTGTGTGTGTGTGTGTGTGTGTGTGTGTGTGTGTGTGTGTGTGTGTGTGTGTGTGTGTGTGTGTGTGTGAGATAGAGAGAGAGAGAGAGAGAGAGAGAGAGAGAGAGAGAGAGAGAGATGAAAGATAGAGGTAGAACAGTGAAGTCCATAATATCTCCCCACAGCTTGTACAGTGTAGACCTAACTGCTCTCAGTGTTAAAAGCGTAGCCTAGTGTTTAGAGCGTTGGACTAGTAACCGAAAGGTTGCTAGATCGAATCCCCGAGCTGACAAGGCACAAATCTGTCGTTCTGCCCCTGAACAAGGCAGTTGACCCACTGTCCCGAGGCCGTCATTGAAAATTAAGAAGTTGTCCTTAACTGACTTGACTCGTTAAATAAAAGAAAAGTGGTATCTCTTATCTTTAGTAAACTAAGCAATGTGTATATTTCAACACTCCTCTCCATACTGTATATATTTGGACAGTGAAGCTAAAATGGTCCTTTTGGCTCTGTGTTCCATCGTTTTAGATTTGAGATAGAACGTTTCATATTATGCAATAATACAAAATGTCATCTTTTACATGAGGTGTATTTTCATAAATATTTATTGAACCTTTTAGAAATGAAAGCACTTCATGCATCTAGTCCCCCCATTTGAAGAAGACATAAGTATTTGGACAAATTCAGTTATAGTGTGTTAAAGTAGTGCAAAGTTTAATATTTGGTCCCTATATTCCTAGCACACAAACTTGTTGTTTGGTTTGATTATGATATTCTTTGTGGGTTTTGGTGTTTTGGGTGATGTTTTTCCCAATAGGAAGTGAATGGTGAATTATAACTATTAGAGTTAATATTATTGCCATTTTAGAGTACATTTTATTGTAAGGCAAACCTGAAGATGTTTCTGAACCCTTCTACATTAATGTAGATGCTACCATGATTATGGATGATGATGACTGAGAAGGTTTCAGGGGCACAAAGATCCTACCTCCCCCCAAAATGCTAACCTCCCCTGTTATTGGTAATGGTGGGAGGGAAGCACGTTTTGTTGTAGTCACTTTCTTACTCATAATGAATCATTATTCATTCATGATTTTTCTTAATCATGGCATTATCAGATGTCAGAACCATCTTATCTATTCACTTGGAAAGAAATTGGCTCACCATTCAGTTACTATGGAGCACACCATGACCTAAAACACAACCAAAACACACTGCAAATGTCACAAGCTTGATGTAGTCATTGCGTGCAAGGAATATGAGACCAAACACTAAACTTTCAACTATTTTATCAATAATACCCTGTAAGTGAATTAGTCCTATAACAATACATATGCCTTCTTCAAATGGGGGAGGACGAGAAACATAAAGTGCTTTCATTTCTGAATGTTTAAACAGATATGTATGAAAATACCCTTGAAATAAAAGGTGACGTTCTGTACTGTTGCCTAATATGAAATATTTGATCTCAAATTCAAAATGCTTGAGAAGAATTAAAAAAGCAAATTAAAACTTTTCCAAATACGTACGGAGGGAAGTTTAGATGTGATCCACACCATTTCTGAAATATGAATGTATATAGGTCACATTATTTTTGCATAAACCTGCTGCGTGTAACTATAATCTATTCATAAGTTAATTATGTTGTACTTCAGATTCGTGTACCTTGTAAAATTGTGGAAAAGCCAGAACTGTTAACGCAACTAGAAGAGGCTTGTGAAGAGAGAGAGAGAGAGAGAGAGAGAGAGAGAGAGAGAGAGAGAGAGAGAGAGAATAAAGTGATAGACAGAGAGAGAGAGAGAGAGAGAGATTGAAAGATTGAGAGAGAGGGAGAGAGAGAGAGAGAGAGAGAGAGAGAGAGAGAGAGATTGAAAGTGAGTGAGAGAGAGAGAGAGAGAGAGAGAGAGAGAGAGAATAAAGTGATAGACAGAGAGAAAGAAAGAGGAAGTAGATGAGACTGTGCATCACTTACAATCCCTTAATTAACCAACAATTATGTTCAAGAAATAGAGTTAAAAGAAAATATTTACTTAATAAACTAAAGTCATTTTTTAAATAAAAATGAACACAATACAAAAACACGGCTATATAAATGGGGTACCAGTACTGAGTCAATGTTTATTTTATTTAACTAGGCAAGTCAGTCAAGAACAAATTCTCATTTTCAATGACGGCCTAGGAACAGTGGGTTAACTGCCTGTTCAGGGGCAGAATGACAGATTTGTACCTTGTCAGCTCGAGGATTTGAAACTTGCAACCTTTTGGTTACTAGTCCAACGCTCTAACCACTAGGCTACCTGCCACCCCCGGGGGTATAGGTTAGTCGAGGTAATATTTAATGTAGGTAGGGGTAAAGTGACTGCATAGATAATAAACAGCGAGTAGCAGCAGTGTAAAAACGGGGGGGGGTGTCAATGTAAATAGAGTCTGGGTGGCCATTTGATTAATTGTTCAGCAGTCTTATGGCTTGGGGGTAGTAGCTGTTAAGGGGTCTTTTGGACCCAGATGTAGTGCTCTGGAGCCGCTTTTCGTGCTGTGGCAGGGAGAACAGTCTATGACTTGGGTGACTGGAGTCTTTGACAATTATTTTGGGCCTTCCTCTGACACTGCCTAGTATTTAGGTACTGGATGGCACGAAGCTTGGCCCCAGTGATGAACTGGGCCGTACGCACTACCCTCTGTAGCGCCTTACGGTCGGATGCAGAGCAGTTGCCATACCAGGCGGTGAGGCAACCAGCCAGGATGCTCTCGATGGTGCAACTGTAGAACTTTTTGAGGATCTGGGGACCCATGCCAAATCTTTTCAGTCTCCTGAGGGGGAAAAGGTGTCGTTGTTCTCTCTTCATGACTGTTTTGGTGTGTTTGCACCATGATAGTTTGTTGGGGATGTGGACACCAAGGAATTTGAAACTCTCAACCCGCTCCACTACAGTGCCGTCGATGTGAAAATGGGTTGTGTTCGTTCCCATGTGGTGATGGTTCCTGTGTAGCCATAGTAACTAGATGGATCCACTCTGTTGTCGATGAGATGGTGTAGATCAGTCAGTAGGGTAATTAGGATTCAGCTCACGACCAATCATAGGGACAGGGAGAGGTGATCTGTTGTGCCTGTCTCACCCTCTTGCTGTGTCTAACATGTTTCACTCTCTCTGTTCAGTCCCTCTTTGTCTTCATTCATTGCCCCATCTGTATTTTCACAACACGAAAGCAGTCCACAAAAGGCCTCTAAAGGCTACCGCTCAGTAGCAGAAATACCCAGAGGGTATTTACTAGAAAAGTCAAATTATGAATTCCTTGAGTACCTCCTGTTGCTTTGGGGCTTGGATGACAGGATCATAAATGTCTGTTTTTCCATTGGATTGTGACTCTCGGCCACACCGTGAGCTTCAAAATGTTTCAACCTGCTCCAAATTAAATCAACGTTTCGGTAAGGTATGTATTAATTTGTGGATGTCCATGACCCATTTCATATGATATGTTACAAATTACAATTTGTATTTTATATTGCAAAATGTGACTGATTTGCAAAATATACAATTTGTTAGGATATGGATTAAGGTTAGGGGTTAAGGTTAGGGGTTAAGGTTAGGGATTAAGGATAGGGGTTACAGTTAAGGAGTAAAGTTAAAGGGTTAAGGTAAGGGTTATCTATAAGCGATAAGGTTAGGGCTAGGGTAAGGGTTAGCTATAAGGGATAAGGTTAGGGCTAGGGTAAGTGCTTAGCTATAAGGGATAAGGTTAGGTCTAGGATAAGATTTAGCTAACATGCTAATAAGTTGCAAAGTAGCTAAAAAGTAGTAAGCAGTATAATGTTATCCATGATGAATTCAAACTCATAACCCCAACACCCTACTTTAGTTTCTGCCTTAAGTAACCATCTGTCTTATGTAGCCATACAAAACGTAACATATCATAGTAATTTGAGTGTCCCAGATGTATATTTACTATGTTACATCTAGTCTATGAGACCAGGCTGGAATATGAGGTGACCAACGTTCAATGACACAATATACATAGGACATATGTTTCAATATCGCATTGAGCCATAACTGTACATTTTGTAAGCATTCAGTGTGTAGTCTGTACGTCAATCATCACACACACACACACGCAACCATTGACATAGGCACACATGTGCACACACAACATCTTCCAAGATGGCATAGCAGTCAGACGTACTTTGTCCTCGTCTTGTCGTGTCCTATGTATATATATATATATATTTACATCTTTCTTCGCATTTCTTTAATATATTTTATTTTCCAAAAATAAACTCAAAACACTCTCCTGCAACCCGCCTCACCAATTAAAAAAAAGAAAAAGAAAGTATTATTGACCTCAAATCTGAAATCCACAATAGAAGCTAGCCAGAAGCTAACCAGAAGCTAACCAGAAGCTGGCAAGAAGCTAACCAGAAGCTAGCCAGAAGCTGGCCAGAAGCTAACCAGAAGCTAGCCAGTTTACTGGCTAATGTTAGTATTCAGCTAACAACGGTTTGTGGTCATCAGCTATCCTTTAGCTCTAAAAGCTATCGCCAGTTTTGTACAACGCGACTCAGACCAGAACGTACCGGACCTATTTTTCTCTCCATATCTCCGGATTTCAACCGAAAGCTCTGGACATTTACACCTGGATCTCGCAACTAGCTATCTGCTATCCGTGTGACTATTGGCTTACGTCGTTCCCAGAGCAAACATAAATTATTCCGGAGCTAGCCAGCTGAAGAGTTCCATCAGCCACTCCTGGGCTACAATCACCTATCCGGATCTGTTTTACATTTACATTTTTACATTTAAGTCATTTAGCAGACGCTCTTATCCAGAGCGACTTACAAATTGGTGCATTCACCTTATGACATCGAGTGGAACTGCCGATGCGGAGCCCCACCGAGCCTTCACGACTGGACTACCGACGTTATCTGCCCGAGGGAGTTATCTAACTTGCCCCTCCGTCGCGACGTTACCTGAACGCCCATCTGCGTCCCGCTAATCGTTAGCTGTCTTATCGACTGCTATCTGAATAGGTCTATTGGACAATTTTTCTTGGGTCACTATAACTATATCTATTTTGCCAATTGGATTGATCCCCTCTACCACACGGAACCCCGCTAATATACCGACGGAAACGCACGAGGTGGCTAATAACAGACCTCCATCCTGTGCTAGCTTGCCACCGATGGCCCGGCTAGCTGTCTGAATCGCCGTGACCCCAACCAACCTCACTACTCACCGGACCCTTATGATCACTCGGCTAAGCATGCCTCTCCTTAATGTCAATATGCCTTGTCCATTGCTGTTCTGGTTAGTGTTTATTGGCTTATTTCACTGTAGAGCCTCTTGCCCTGCTCATTATACCTTATCCAACCTTTCAGTTCCACCACCCACACATGCGATAACATCTCCTGGTTTCAATGATGTTTCTAGAGACAATATCTCTCTCATCATCACTCAATACCTAGGTTTACCTCCACTGTATTCACATCCTACCATACCTTTGTCTGTACATTACACCTTGAAGCTATTTTATCGCCCCCAGAAACCTCCTTTTACTCTCTGTTCCAGACGTTCTAGACGACCAATTCTTATTGCTTTTAGCTGTACCCTTATCATACTCCTCCTCTGTTCCTCTGGTGATGTAGAGGTGAATCCAGGCCCTGCAGTGCCTGGCTCCACTCCTATTCCCCAGGCGCTCTCTTTTGATGACTTCTGTAACCGTAATAGCCTTGGTTTCATGAATGTTAACATTAGAAGCCTCCTCCCTAAGTTTGTTTTATTCACTGCTTTAGCACACTCTGCCAACCCAGATGTTCTAGCCGTGTCTGAATCCTGGTTTAGGAAGATTCTGAAACCTCCATCCCAAACTACAACATTTTCAGACAAGATAGAACGGCGTTGTAATCTACTGCAAAGATAGCCTGCAGAGTTCTGTGCTACTATCCAGGTTTGTACCCAAACAATTTGAACTTCTACTTTTAAAAATCCACCTCTCTAAAAACAAGTCTCTCCCTGTTGCCGCCTGCTATAGACCACCCTCTGCCCTCAGCTGTGCTCTGGACACCATTTGTGAACTTATTGCCCCCCATATATCTTCAGAGCTCACGCTGCTAGGCGACCTAAACTGGAACATGCTTAACACCCCAGCCATCCTACAATCTAAGCTTGATGCCCTCAATCTCACACAAATGATCAATGAACCTACCAGGTGCCAGCCCAAAGCCGTAAACACTGGCACCCTTATAGATATCATCCTAACCAACTTGCCCTCTAAATACACCTCTGCTGTTTTCAACCAAGATGTCAGCGATCACTGCCTCATTGCCTGCATCCGTAATGGGTCAGCGGTCAAACGACACCCACTCATCACTGTCAAACGCTGTCAAAATTGAGAATTGAGAATTTCAATGTGCATTTTTCTACGGCTGGCCATGCTTTCCACCTGGCTACCCCTACCCCGGTTAGTAACACTGCACTCCCCACAGCAACTCGCCCAAGCCTTCCCCATGTCTTCTTCTCCAAAATCCAGTCAGCTGATGTCCTGAAAGAGCTGAAAAATCTGGACCCCTACAAATCATCCGGACTAGACAATCTGGACCCTTTCTTTCTAAAATTATCTGCCAAAATTGTTGCAACCCAGTTCTGACTTAGAATATGTGGACAGCTACAAATACCTAGGTGTCTGGTTAGACTGTAAACTCTCCTTCCAGACTCATATCAAACATCTCCAATCCAAAGTGAAATCTAGAATTGGCTTCCTATTTCGCAACAAAGCATCCTTCACTCATGCTGCCAAACATACCCTTGTAAAATCATCTACAAGACCCTGCTAGGTAAAGTCCCCTCTTATCTCAGCTCGCTGGTTGATCACCATAGCAGCACCCACCTGTAGCATGCGTTCCAGCAGGTATATCTCTCTGGTCACCCCCAAAACCAAAACCACCTCATTTGCTCACATTGTATATAGACATATTTGAGTGAGCCTACCTGGTTAAATAAAGGTGTTCTCAACTAGCCTACCTGGTAAAACAAAGGTGTTCTCAACTAGCCTACCTGGTTAAATAAAGGTGTTCTCAACTGGCCTACCTGGTTAAATAAAGGTGTTCTCAACTGGCCTACCTGGTTAAATAAAGGTGTTCTCAACTAGCCTACCTGGTCAAATAAAGGTGTTCTCAACCAGCCTACCTGGTCAAATAAAGGTGTTCTCAACTAGCCTACCTGTTTAAATAAAGGTGTTCTCAACTAGCCTACCTGGTTAAATAAAGGTGTTCTCAACTAGCCTGCCTGGTTAAATAAAGGTGTTCTCAACTAGCCTACCTGGTTAAATAAAGGTGTTCTCAACTAGCCTACCTGGTTAAATAAAGGTGTTCTCAACTAGCCTACCTGGTTAAATAAAGGTGTTCTCAACTAGCCTACCTGGTTAAATAAAGGTGTTCTCAACGAGCTTACCTGGTTAAATAAAGGTGTTCTCAACTAGCCTACCTGGTTAAATAAAGGTGTTCTCAACTAGCCTACCTAGTTAAATAAAGCCTGACCCTAACCCTAACACAAATATCAACACAAATATCAACACAAATAACAACACAAATATCAACACAAATAACAACACAAATAACAACACAAATATCAACACAAATATCAACACAAATAACAACACAAATATCAACACAAATATCAACACAAATAACAACACAAATAACAACACAAATATCAACACTTGTCACTATGGAACACAAAGCTTTTACTATCTCATCCTGGAATACACAAGGTCTGAGGTCATCTGCCATTGGTCTAAAGAGCAAGAACTCAGACTTCACCAAATAAATCAGAAATACAGACATTGTCATCCTACAAGGATCCTGATATAGAGGAGACGGACCCACTGGTTGCCCTCCAGGTTACAGAGAGCTGGTAGTCCCATCCACCAAACCACCAGGTGTGAAACAGGGAAGAGACTCAGGGGGTATGCTAATTTGGTTTAGAGCAGATCTAACCCACTCTATTAAATTATTCAAAACAGGAACATTTTATATCTGTCTAGAAATTAATCAGGAAATGATCTCAACAGAGAAAAATGTTCTTTTGTGTGCTACATACAGTGTATTCCCCCACTAGAATCCCCATACTTTCATGAAGACACCTTCTCCATTCAAGACTGGGAGATATCCAGACCCAGGGACATGTACCAGTCTGTGGCAACATACAAGAACCTGACACCCTCAGCAAACAGTGGGACAAACACCTACCTGGAGGTCAGCATTCCCGCCCCAATATGCGACATAACAAACAAAAACGTGGCAGGCTTCTTGGGGATTCCTACGGTATGTACACCTACAGCTCATCCCTTGGCAGTAGTACTGTAGACTACTTTTGGTCCTTCTGTAGCTCAGTTGGTAGAGCATGGCGCTTGTAACGCCAGGGTAGTGGGTTCGATTCCCGGGACCACCCATACGTAGAATTTATGCACACATGACTGTAAGTCGCTTTGGATAAAAGCGTCTGCTAAATGGCATATATATTATCACTGACCTCAACCCAGAGTCTCTCAGAGCTTTCACAGTCAGCCCACTGACACCCCTATCAGACCACAGCAAAATAACAGTCTACTTGAACAGAGCAATACTCAAACATGAGGCATCAAAGCCTGAACAAATAGTTAAGCTGTTAAGAAATGCTGTAGAAGGAAGGAAAGGAGTGTGGAACCTTACCAGAAAACAATTATGCAACAACAAATTCAATCCCCTTTAGGCAACTTCCTTCACATTTCACATTCACATTTTAATCATTTAGCAGTCACTCTTTTCCAGAGAGACTTACAGAAGGGAGTGCATACATTACGTTCTGGTCCACCGTGGGAATCAAACCCACAACTGTGGTGTTGCAAGTGCCATACTTACCAAATTTAGCCTGCAAGATTAAAGGTGTAAAATCGGCAGTAGAAATCCTAAACAGGAAATTTGACCTATCAGCTTCTCTATCCAATCAAACAATTTCAACCAGACAACCTAAGAAAATGAACAACAATGACAAATGGTTTGATGGAGAAAGCAAAAACCTAAAAAAGGAATTGAGGAACCTATCCAACCAAACACACAGAGACCCTGAAAACCTGAGCCTACATCATCACTACGGTGAATCAGGACAAAATACAAACCCTCCAACCCAAAAAGGCCTGTGGTGTTGATGGTATTCTCAATGAAATGATTAAATAAACAGACCACATATTCCACTTTAACTCTTCAATGAAATCCTCAGCTCTGGTATCTTCCCCACTACTTGGATCCAAGGACT
Source organism: Oncorhynchus keta (assembly GCF_023373465.1). Taxonomy (NCBI): domain Eukaryota; kingdom Metazoa; phylum Chordata; class Actinopteri; order Salmoniformes; family Salmonidae; genus Oncorhynchus; species Oncorhynchus keta. The sequence goes on from NC_068433.1 coordinate 7,982,497, forward strand.
GGTCACCCCAATCCACAAAAAGTGGGGACAAATTTGAGCCCAATAACTAATAAATAATATGCTTCAACAGCAACCTTAGAAAATGCTCTGCATTATCATGAATACCACGTATTCACCCTGCCTCGTATTCACCATGCTACGTATTCACCCTGCTACGTATTCACCCTGCTACGTATTCACCCTGCTACGTATTCACCCTGCCACGTATTCACCCTGCCACGTATTCACCCTGCCACGTATTCACCCTGCTACGTATTCACCCTGCCACGTATTCACCCTGCTACGTATTCACCCTGCTACGTATTCACCCTGCTACGTATTCACCCTGCCACGTATTCACCCTGCCACGTATTCACCCTGCTACGTATTCACCCTGCTACGTATTCACCCTGCCACGTATTCACCCTGCTACGTATTCACCCTGCCACGTATTCACCCTGCCACGTATTCACCCTGCTACGTATTCACCCTGCTACGTATTCACCCTGCCACGTATTCACCCTGCCACGTATTCACCCTGCTACGTATTCACCCTGCTCACGTATTCACCCTGCTACGTATCACCCTCATTCCCTGCTACGTATTCACCCTGCTATGTATTCACCCTGCTACACATTCACCTGCTACGTATTCACCCTGCCACGTATTCACCCTGCTACGTATTCACCCTGCTACGTATTCACCCTGCTACGTATTCACCCTGCACGTATTCACCCTGCTACGTATTCACCCTGCCACGTATTCACCCTGCTACGTATTCACCCTGCTACGTATTCACCCTGCTACCTGCTACGTATTCCTGCCCACCCCACGTATTCACCCTGCCACGTATTCACCCTGCTACGTATTCACCCTGCACGCCCTAATTGACAAACAAACGGACCAAAACGAAGGCAAAGTCTTCTCATGCTTTGTTGAAATCCAAAAAGCTTTTTACTCAATTTTGCATGAGGGTCTGCTATATAAATTTACTTAAATTGGTGTTGGGGAAAACATAGGACATTATAGTTTACATGTACACAAACAACAAGTGTGTGTTTAAAATTGGCAAAAACACACATATCTATCCACAGGGCCGTGGGGTGAGACAGGGATGCAGTGTGAGCCCCACCCTCTTTAACAGATATATTGATGACTTGGTGAGGGCACTAGAACAGTCTGCAGCACCCGGCCTCACCCTACTAGAATCTGAAGTCAAATGTCTACTGTTTGCTGATGATCTGGTGCTTCTGTCACCAACCAAGGAGGTCCTACAGCAGCACCTAGATCTTCTGCACAGATTCTGTCAGACCTGGGCCCTGACAGTAAATCTCAGTAAGACCAAAATAAAGGTGTTCCAAAAAAAGGTCCAGTCGCCAGGACCAAAAATACAAATGACATCTCGACACCGTTGCCCTAGAGCACACAAAAACTATACATACCTTGGCCTAAACATCAGCGCCACAGGTAACTTCCACAAAGCTGTAAACGATCTGAGAGACAAGGCAAGAAAGGCCTTCTATGCCATCACAAACACAAACAGCACTCGCAGAGCCTCACTCAGGACAGCAACACAATTAGACCCAACCAAATCATGAGAAAACAAAAAAGATAATTACTTGACACATTGGAAAGAATTAACAACAAAAAAACAGAACAAACGAGAATGCTATTTGGCCCTAAACAGAGAGTACACTGTGGCAAAATATCTGACCACTGTGACTGACCCAAACGTAAGGAAAGCTTTGACTATGTACAGACTCAGTGAGCATAGCCTTGCTATTGAGAAAGGCCGCGGTAGGCAGACCTGGCTCTCAATAGAAGACAGGCTATGTCCACACTCTGTAACGGTTCAGTAACCACAGACTCTGGTAGACGGGAAGCTAGTACAGGGTGATGGTTTTATAATAAATAGACATGAAACTAAACAAGAACAGTGTCTGGATAAGAGAAACAACATCAACATCAATACAGAGACGGGTATGAAACTGAGAAAGTTACAGATATATAGGGGAGGCAGTCAACGAGTCCAGGAGTCCGATGACGCGCCGGTGCGTGTGATGATGGTGACAGGTGTGCGTAATGATGAGCAGCCTAGCGACCTATTACGCCAGAGAGGGGGTTCCTACAAAATGAGGTGAAAACTTAGTTGCACTTTTTAAACTCCCATCAAATGTATGACCATATTAGAGATACATATTTCCCTCAGATAACACAGATCCACAAAGAATTATAAAATAAACTCCCATAGCTATTGGGTGAAATACCAGTGTGCCATCACAGCAACAAGATTTGTGACCTGTTGCCACAAGAAAAGGTCAACCAGTGATGAACAAACACCATAGTAAATACAACTCATATTTATGTATATTTATTTCCCTTTTGTACTTGAACTATTTGCACATAATATTACATTTGAAATGTCTTTAATCATTTGGAACTTTTGTGAGTGTAATGTTTACTATAAACATTTGTACTGTTTATTTCACTTTTGTTTATTTTCTATTTCCCTTGTTTTGGAAATGTAGACATAAGAGAGAGAGAGAGAGAGAGAGAGAGAGAGAGAGAGAGAGAGAGAGAGAGAGAGAGAGAGAGAGAGAGAGAGAGAGAGAGAGAGAGAGAGAGAGAGAGAGAGAGAGAGAGAGAGAGAGAGAGAGAGAGAGAGAGAGAGAGGTCTATTTCTATCGATTGCTGTCCTGAGGTATGGCACAGGGACACCCATGCTGGAGGGAGAGACTCTTTCATGTGTCTCTACATCAAAGCAGATATCTCTCTTTATCTCTCTCTCTTTAACTGAACATCACACAGGTCCTGAAGCTCAGGCTTTGTTGTCATCATTAGAGAGGCAGAAACAGTTTCTGTCAGAATATTCATTTCCTCCCTGCTTCAGTTCAAAATCCAACACTTACAATGTTACACTCTTTCAAACTGTATTAGAACCAAGTGGACTGTAAATTCATATGTTTGTAGGTGTATACATTTTGTGGGCATTGGAATAGACAATGAAGAAGGAAAACATTTTGGTGCAAACAAGCTAACCATTGCATTGGGGACCATGACAACTGGGACATTACAATCTGTATGAAACCATGAGTAACTATCTACAGTCGAACAGACAGTCATTCCCCCGACACCACATCTGAGTCATCAACCAACTAGAAAGTGATTCACCAACGAGGAACCCTTTTATTAATAATATATCTGAATAGAATAATCTGAGATAGATGCACTCGTAGATAAATCATATGATTTAATGATCAAAAAGTGATGAGAGGAACGCAGTGCCATTTTCCTTACTACAAGGCTACAAAACCTGCGCCGTGGGTCCGTATGTTCTTTGATCAGGTTTTCCAAGAACTAACGGAAGAGTTCTGAGAGATTTGCTCAGAAACTCTGACATTGAGGTATTTGCATCTACACACACATCCATATATTCACACAAATGATTTTTTTCCTCTGTGTTTTATGTAGTTTTTGTTTATGCACAAATGTATTTCCTGTCTTTAAAAAAAAAACTTTCCCAAGCGCCTATAGTTGATTTACCAGTCATCAAAACCTTTTCATCTACCCAACTGCAGGTGTGTTTAAGTCTGTCCTAACGAACCCAGCAGACTGTAGCAGAAGGGTGTACAGTGGGGAAAAAAAGTATTTAGTCAGCCACCAATTGTGCAAGTTCTCCCACTTAAAAAGATGAGAGAGGCCTGTGATTTTCATCAGAGGTACACTTCAACTATGACAGAAAAAAATGAGAAAAAAAATCCAGGAAATCACATTGTAGGATTTTTAATGAATTTATTTGCAAATTATGTTGGAAAATAAAAATAAGTACGTGGAAGAAACTCCAGTCTTAATAACCCAGTCTCACCTTTGTGACATCAGCATCATTTTCGGACTAAAGTTTGCTAGTATCGCAAAAAAAGCAGATCGATGTTCGAAGGGGATGTTCACGTTTGTGTTTGTGTGGCTTCTGACGTAACAGTTTTGGATTGCTGTCAGATGGAAATAGTTAGAGACCAGAAGCCTAGACCTTTATTGTTGAGTTCCTATTCATGTAAAAGTGAACAGAATTAAAAGGAAGAGTGTGACGGCTGCTCAGGAAAATAACTTTGTTTTCAGTCCAATTTGAGAGTTTGCATAAAGCCCATCAATAAGTTTGAAAAGCTGGTCAATTCAATGACATACACATACACACAGCACAAACCCCTTGGAAAAATTGTTGTTTGTGAGGTATCACCGGATGTGAGTGAATAGCTTTGTTTACTCAATCAATCAATCAATCAATCAATCAATCAATCAATCAATCAATCAATCAATCAAATGTATTTATAAAACCCTTTTTACATCAACAGATGTCACAAAGTGCTGTCCAGAAACCCAGCCTAAAACTCCCAAACAGCAAGCAATGCAGGTGTAGAAGCAGACTGTCTAAGGAAAAAACTCCCTCGAAAGGCAGGAATTTAGGAAGAAACATAAAGTGGAACCAGGCTCTGAGGCGTGGCCAGTCCTCTTCTGGCTGTGCCGGGTGGAGATTGAGAAAACATGGCAATTAAGGGCAGATTGTTCTTCAAAGATGTTCAAACGTTCATAGATGACCAGCAGGGTCAAATAATAATCACAGTGGTTGTAGAAGGTGCAACAGGAGGAAATGGGATTTTCATAGCCGAACACGCAGAGGTCAAGACAGCAGGTGCGGTAGAGAGAACAGCGGGTCCGGGACAAGGTAGCGCGTCCGGTGTCAACAACATTAATGATTTTTTTCATTGACAAGATTAGTAAACTCAGGATGTTTTTTTTTTTATTTATTTATTTCACCTTTATTTAACCAGGTAGGCAAGTTGAGAACAAGTTCTCATTTACAATTGCGACCTGGCCAAGATAAAGCAATGCAGTTCGACAGATACAACGACACAGAGTTACACATGGAGTAAAACAAACATACAGTCAATAATACAGTATAAACAAGTTTATATACAATGTGAGCAAATGAGGTGAGAAGGGAGGTAAAGGCAAAAAAGGCCATGGTGGCAAAGTAAATACAATATAGCAAGTGAAACACTGGAATGGTAGTTTTGCAATGGAAGAATGTGCAAAGTAGAAATACAAATAATGGGGTGCAAAGGAGCAAAATAAATAACTAAATTAAATAAAGTTGGGAAAGAGGTAGTTGTTTGGGCTAAATTATAGGTGGGCTATGTACAGGTGCAGTAATCTGTGAGCTGCTCTGACAGTTGGTGCTTAAAGCTAGTGAGGAGATAAGTGTTTCCAGTTTCAGAGATTTTTGTAGTTTGTTCCAGTCATTGGCAGCAGAGAAGTGGAAGGAGAGGCGGCCAAAGAAAGAATTGGTTTTGGGGGTGACTAGAGAGATATACCTGCTGGAGCGTGTGCTACAGGTGGGAGATGCTATGGTGACCAGCGAGCTGCGATAAGGGAGGACTTTACCTAGCAGGGTCTTGTAGATGACATGGAGCCAGTGGGTTTGGCGACGAGTATGAAGCGAGGGCCAGCCAACAAGAGCGTACAGGTCGCAATGGTAGGTAGTATATGGGGCTTTGGTGACAAAACGGATTGCACTGTGATAGACTGCATCCAATTTGTTGAGTAGGGTATTGGAGGCTATTTTGTAAATGACATCGCTAAAGTCGAGGATTGGTAGGATGGTCAGTTTTACAAGGGTATGTTTGGCAGCATGAGTGAAGGATGCTTTGTTGCGAAATAGGAAGCCAATTCTAGATTTAACTTTGGATTGGAGATGTTTGATATGGGTCTGGAAGGAGAGTTTACAGTCTAACCAGACACCTAAGTATTTGTAGTTGTCCACGTATTCTAAGTCAGAGCCGTCCAGAGTAGTGATGTTGGACAGGCGGGTAGGTGCAGCTAGCGATCGGTTGAAGAGCATGCATTTAGTTTTACTTGTATTTAAGAGCAATTGGAGGCCACGGAAGGAGAGTTGTATGGCATTGAAGTTTGCCTGGAGGGTTGTTAACACAGTGTCCAAAGAAGGGCCAGAAGTATACAGAATGGTGTCAGAGACTCACCAGCAGCAAGAGCGACCTCATTGATGTATACAGAGAAGAGAGTCGGTCCAAGAATTGAACCCTGTGGCACCCCCATAGAGACTGCCAGAGGTCCGGACAGCAGACCCTCCGATTTGACACACTGAACTCTATCAGAGAAGTAGTTGGTGAACCAGGCGAGGCAATCATTTGAGAAACCAAGGCTGTCGAGTCTGCCGATGAGGATGTGGTGATTGACAGAGTCGAAAGCCTTGGCCAGATCAATGAATACGGCTGCACAGTAAAGTTTCTTATCGATGGCGGTTAAGATATCGTTTAGGACCTTGAGCGTGGCTGAGGTGCACCCATGACCAGCTCTGAAACCAGTTTGCATAGCAGAGAAGGTATGGTGAGATTCGAAATGGTCGGTAATCTGTTTGTTGACTTGGCTTTCGAAGACCTTAGAAAGGCATGGTAGGATAGACATAGGTCTGTAGCAGTTTGGGTCAAGAGTGTCCCCCCCTTTGAAGTGGGGGATGACCGCAGCTGCTTTCTAATCTTTGGGAATCTCAGACGACACGAAAGAGAGATTGAACAGGCTAGTAATAGGGGTGGCAACAATTTCGGCAGATAATTTTAGAAAGAAAGGGTCCAGAATGTCTAGCCCGGCTGATTTGTAGGGGTCCAGATTTTGCAGCTGTACACAGAGATCTAATATTAATAATATGCACGTCAATCTCTCTTGGCTAAAAGTGGAGGAGAGATTGACTTCATCACCGAGATGTCTGTTTGAACTACTGGCTCACAGCTTGGACACTCATGCATACCCCACAAGACATGCCACAAGTGGTCTCTTCACACTCCCCAAGTCCAGAACAAACTATGGAAGGCGCACAGTACTACGTAGAGCCATGAACGGAACACACGGAACTCTATTCCACATCAAGTAACTCACGCAAGCAGTAAAATTACATTTAAAAATGTCTCTGAAGCAACACAAATATAGGCACAGACACATGCATACACACACACACACACACACACACACACACACACACACACACACACACACACACACACACACACACACACACACACACACACACACACACACACACACACACACACACACACACACACACACACACACACACACACACACACACACACACACACACACACACTATACATGGATTTAGTACTGTAGTGATGTGGTAGTTGTGGAGTAGGGTGTTTGGAAATCTGTGAATGTATAGTAATGTTTAAAAAAATTGTATAAACCGCTTTAATTTTTCTGGATCCCAGGATGAGTAGCTGCTGCCTCGGCATGCGGATCCATAATAAATACACACACAAATAAGACACCAGGTATAACAGACTGACCACCGGCACTATAGACTATTGCAGTATAGATACTGGAGGCTGAGACAGGGACAGCCGGGGGACATTGTGGCCCAGTCCGGCGATACACCTGGACAAGACCAACCAGGCAGGACATAACAGACTCTGCCAAAGCACAGCCTCCACACCACTAGAGGGTTATCAACAGACCATCACAAGGCTGATTTATAGCCCGCGAAGATCTCCTCCACCACACGAGCCCAAGGGGGTGCAAAACTGGACAGGAAGATTACGTCTGTGACTCAACCCACTCAAGTGACTCACCCCTCTTAGGGACGGCATGGACGAGCACTATTAAGCCAGTGACTCAGCCCCTGTAATAGGGTCAGAGGCAGAGAATCCCGGTGGAGAGAGCGGAGCCAGCCAGGCACAGACAGCAAGGGTGGTTCATCACTCCAGTGCCTTGCCGTTCACATTCCCGCCCCTGGGCCAGACTACATTCAATCATGGGACCTACTGAAGATATGAGGCTTCATTAAAGACATAAAGGTTGAGACCGAGTCTGCGTCTCTCGCAAGGATAGGCAGACCATACCATAAAAATGGAGCTCTGTAAGAGAAAGCCCTGCCTCCAACTGTTTGCTTAGAAATTCAAGGGACAATAAGGAGGCCTGTGTCTTGTGACCATAGCGTACGTGTAGGTATGTACAGCAGGACCAAATCAGAGAGATAGGTAGGAGCAAGCCCATGGAGCTTTGTAGGTTAGCAGTAAAACCTTGAAATCAGCCATTGCCTTAACAGGAAGCCAGTGTAGAGAGTCTAGCACTGGAGTAATATGATAACATTTTTTGGTTCTAGTCAAGATTCTAGCAGCCGTGTTTAGCACTAACTGAATTTTATTTAGTGCTTTATCTGGGTAGCCGGAATGTAGAGAGAGTAGAGTGACAAAAGCATGGATTAATTTTTCTCCACTTTTGGACAGAAAGGTTTAGATTTTTTGCAATGTTACGAAGATGGATAAAAGCTGTCCTTGAAAATTCTTTATTATGTTTGTCAAAAGAGATATCAGGATCCAGAGTAACGCTGAGGTCCTTCACAGTTTTATTTGAGAGGAATGAGAGATTCAATATTGGCCGATACTTAAAAAAATAAAATAAATCCAGGCCAAGGTTTGGGTTTTTCAAGAGAGGCTTAATTACTGCCACTTTCAGTGAGTTTGTTACACATCTGTATGATTGGGAGCCATTTATTATGTTCAACATCGGAGGGCCAAGTACAGGAAGTAGCTATTTCAGTAGTTTAGTTGGAATAGGGTCCAGTATGCAGCTTGTTATTTCGGGTGTAGCATTTCGCTACACCCCAAATAGCATCTGCTAAACACGCGTATGTGACCAATAACATTTGATTTGATGGTTTAGAGGCCATGACTATTTTCATGAACGTGTCAAGAAACTTGAGTGTCTCCATTGATCGCAGGCCCTGGCAGTTCTGTGCAGACTGAGCTGTGGAGAAATAAGCAGATTCAAGGAGATTCAAGATTCAAGGCCATCGTTTGCTTTGTAATGATGGTGATCTTTTCGTGTAAGAAGTTCATGAGTTCATCACTGCTGAAGTGAAAGCCATCCTTTCTTGGGGAATGCTGCTTTTTTAGTTTGTTTTGCAAACAGTATCAACAATAAATGGTGGATTGTTCTTATTCTCTTCATATTGCACAGCACCGTCTTTCCAAGCTAGTCGGAAGACTTCCAGTGCTTTTTACTCCTCCGTTTCATACTCAGACGGTCAGACTGAGTCGTGACAGAGAGATAGAGAGAGAAAAGGGTAAATGGGTAAAGGAATTATCTGTGGGAGGAGGAATGACAAGCTCTTGTTTCTCTCTTTGTGTTCCCAGTCAATCAGAGGAGGACCACAGAGGATGAGGCTGGCTAATGAGCTCCCTCAGGATAGTGCAAGCTAGCACTTGGCTGGCAGCCTGATAGATACACACCAACCTAGCAAGCTAAATCTACATAGCAGATCCCTACTCTCTCACCATATTGCTTAGCCTAGCACGCTAAATCTACATAGCAGATCCCTACTCTCTCACCACATTGCTTAGCCTAGCACGCTAAATCTACACAGCAGATCCCCAGTCTCTCACCAAATAGCCTAGCGGAGCAGTCTAAATCTACACAGCAAAATTCCCACTCTTTCACTGTATACTCTTATCTTAGCATAGCCTAGAAAGCTGAATCACTGCAAAACCTCACTCTCTCTCACCCTAGCCTAGCATGTTAAAATGAAAGAGAATATTCCTATACACTCACTAGCCTAACGTAGCCTACTACTGTAGACCCCACAACAGTTGCGTGATGTGTTCATCAGCTAAATGAGCCTCACAAAGCCCACCGGCGCTTCAGGAAAAGAAATAAACCCAAATGAAGCTCTGACAAACTAATTTCCCTTAATCATCTCACTTCCTCTCTCAGTTGTCCCTCTCGGTATTTGTCACGACTCTCACACACACTCTAACAACTCAGCCCCCTACAGATGCACCACACAGATGCACCACACAGATGCACCACAGATGCACCCCACAGATGCACCCCCAAGTTCTCAAACAGTAAACATACTGTATGATGAAGTATTTTACTACATGCAAGCGTATAAACAAGATCATGCTTATATCAAAAGGTCCCATGACATTGGGTGAACTTTGAACTACATCAGCGTGTTGATTCAGATTACATGTTTGAATCTGACCAGCTCACTCATTACAGTCTAGATCTATGTGTATAAGCTTCAATCAATTCACCTCATTCTGCTTAGAACCTTAAAACACCTTTTTTTGTTCATTCATTCTTCTACTGAGAACTTCCCAGCTGGTCTGGGTGGGAATTTCCTTTGTTCCTGCTCCGCCCCAGTGACCGTGCTTCCCTGGAAGGCCGTTGCATTGTCTGGAGCCATAAGGATGAGTTATGGAGGAGGAGAATGGAGCTGGAGGGGAAAGACGGGGCAATTGTAACACCTCGAATTTCTCCAAACAATGTTTCAGCCAAATACAGTGCCTTCAGAAAGTATTCACACTCCTTAACTTTTTCCACATGTTGTTGTGTTCCATCTTGAATTTAAAATGGATACAATTGTGATTTGTTTGTCACTGGCCTACACACAATAATGTCATAGTGTATGTTTTTTTTTATTATTTTTTTTATCTGAAATTGTTCAGGAGTGAAAATGTGCTTAACAAGTCACATAAGTTGCACGGACTCACTCTGTGTGTAATAATAATAATAATAGTAGTGTTTAACATGATTTTTTAATGACTACCTCATCTCTGTACACCACACATAAAGATAGCTGTAAGGTCCCTCAGACGAGCAGTGCATTTCAAACACAGATGCAACCATAAAGGCCAGGGAGGGTTTCCAGTGCCTGGCAAAGAAGGACACCTATTGGTAGATGGGGAAAAAATGAAGCAGACATTGAGTATCCCTTCAAGCATGGTGAAGTTATTAATTATGCTTCGGATGTTGTATCGGTACACCCAATCCCTACAAATATACAGGCGTCCTTCCTAACTCAGTTGCCGGAGAGGAAGGAAACCACTCAGGGATTTCAGCATGAGGCAAATTAAAACAGAGTTTAATGGCTGTGATAATTAAAAAACCGAGGATGGATCAACAACATTGTAGTTACTCCACAATACTAACCTAATTGACAGAGTGAAAAGATGGAAGCCTGCACAGAATAAAAAAAAGATTCAAAAACATGCATCCTGTTTGCAAAAGACTAAACTAACGTAATACTGTCCTGAATACAAAATGTTACAGAGCCTTCAGAAAGTATTCATACCCTTTGACTTTCTCCACATTTTGTTGTGTTGCAGCATGACAAAATAATGATGCTCACCCATTTATACACAATACCTCATGAGTATTCACACCCCTGAGTCCATACCTTTTCCATACTTTGGAGAAACACCTTTGGTGGCGATTACAATTATATATATAATATAATATATATAATAGATTTTCTCAAGCTCTGTTGAGTTAGATAAGGAATGCCAGTGAACAGCAATCTTCAAGTCTTTCCACAGATTTGAATGGGATTTCTTTCACATTCTTGTTCTTTGGCCATTCTTTAGCCATTCCAGCCATTCCAGTGTTACTTTGGCTGTATGCTTGGGGTCATTATCCTATTGTAACATAAAACTTTGCCTGAGTTTAAGTTCGTTTGCCCTCTGAAGCAGGTTCGCATCAAGGATTTGCCTATATTTGGCTACATTCATTGTTCTCTCTATTTTTATCATCCAGTCCATACCACTGAAAAGCATTCCCATAACTTGATGCTGCCACCACCATGCTTCACGGTAGGGATGGTGTTAGATGGGTGATGAGTTGTGCCTGGTTTTCTCCAGACATAGCATTTTGCATTCAGGCCAAATAGTTACATTTTTGCCTCTTCAGACCACAGAATCTTTTGCGTCATGCGCTCAGACTTTCACGGCATTTTTACAAAATCCAGGCATGCTGTCATGTGCCTTTTTCTCAGTAGTGGCTTTCTTCTGGCCACTTTCCCATAAAGTCCAGATTGGTGTCCTGCAGAGAATGTTGTCCTTTTGGCAGGTTCTCCCATCTCAGCCAAGGAACTCTGTAGTTCTGTCAGAGTGGGTTCTTGGTCACTTCTCTGACAAAGGTCATTTCCCCCTGGTTTCTCTGTTTGGTCAGACAGCCAGCTCTAATCAGAGTCTGAGTAGTTCCATATTTTTTTCCAAATGATTGAGACTACTGTGCTCTTGGAAACTTTCAACACTCTAGAAATAGTTTTCTACCCTTCCCCAGAAATATGCTTCATCACAATTCTCTCTCAGAGATCTACAGACAGTTCCTTGGACTTCATGATATAGTTTCTGAATTCACTGTCAACTGTGGGACCTTATATAGACAGGTGTGTTTCTTTCTAAATCATGTCCAATCACAACCTGAGATCAATTTGGAATGTCATACCAAAGGGATGTAAATGACATATTTTTGTGTTTCATTTTCAATAAATTTGCAAATTTGTCATTATGGGGTATTGTGTGTGTAGATGGGTAGAAAAAATAATATTGAATTTTGAATTCAGGCTGTGACACTAAAAAATGAGAATATAAGTCAAAGGTTATCAGTACTTTCTGAAGGCCTGGTATGTTTGGGGGCAAATCCAATACAACACATAACTGAGTACCACTCTCCATATTTTAAAGCATAGTGGTGGCTGCATCATGTTATGGGTTTCGTTGTAGTCATTAAGGAATGGGGAGTTTTTCAGGATAAAAAGGAAACATAGAGCTAAGCACAGGTAAAATCCTAGAGTAAAACCTGGTTCAGTCTGCTTTCCAACAGACACTGGGAGATTCATTCACCTAAAACCCAAGGCCAAATCTACAATGATCCTCAATTATTTCGAAAGAGCTTGAAGAATTAAAAATAAATAAATGGCACAATCCAGGTGCAGAAAGGTCTTAGACACTTACATATCATTTAATAATATAATATATAACATGTCTAATCTCTGCCAAAGGAGCTTCTACAAAGTATTGACTCAGGGGTGTGAATACTTACGCTACTGTTCAAAAGATTGGGGTCACTTTTAAATGTCCTTGTTTTTGTCCATTAAAATAGCATCAAATTGATCAGAAATACAGTGTAAACATTATTAATGTTGGTAATGGCTATTGTAGCTGGAAATGGCTGATTTTCTTCATGTAATATCTACATTGGTGCAAAAGAGGCGCATTATCAGCCATCACTCCTGTGTTCCAATGGCACGTTGTGTTAGTTAATCCAAGTTTATAATTTTAAAAGGCTAATAGATAATTAGAAACCCCTTTTGCAATTATGTTAGCACAGCTGAAAACTGGCAGCTTCATTAAATAGTACCCGCGAAACACCAGTCTCAATGTCAACAGTGAAGAGGCGACTCCGGGATGATGGCCTTCTCGGCAGAGTTGCAAAGAAAAAGCCATATCTCAGACTGACCAATAAAAAGAAAAGATTAAGATGAGCAAAAGAACACAGACACTGGACAGAGGAACTCTGCCTAGAAGGCCAGCATCCCGGAGTCGCCTCTTCATTGTCGTCACACCCTGACCATAGTTTGCTTTGTATGTTTCTGTTTTGTTTGGTCAGGGTGTGATCTGAGTGGGCATTCTATGTTGTGTGTCTAGTTTGTCTGTTTCTATGTTTTGTTTGGTCAGGGTGTGATCTGAGTGGGCATTCTATGTTGTGTGTCTAGTTTGTCTGTTTCTATGTTTTGTTTGGTCAGGGTGTGATCTGAGTGGGCATTCTATGTTGTGTGTCTAGTTTGTCTGTTTCTATGTTTTGTTTGGTCAGGGTGTGATCTGAGTGGGCATTCTATGTTGTGTGTCTAGTTTGTCTGTTTCTATGTTTTGTTTGGTCAGGGTGTGATCTGAGTGGGCATTCTATGTTGTGTGTCTAGTTTGTCTGTGTCTGTGTTTGGCCTGATATGGTTCTCAATCAGAGGCAGGTGTTAGTCATTGTCTATGATTGGGAACCATGTTTAGGTAGCCTGTTTGGTGTTGGGTTTTGTGGGTGATTGTCTCCTGGGTCAGTGTTTGTACCACACGGGACTGTTTGGTGTTGGGTTTTGTGGGTGATTGTCTCCTGGGTCAGTGTTTGTACCACACGGGACTGGTTGGTGTTGGGTTTTGTGGGTGATTGTCTCCTGGGTCAGTGTTTGTACCACACGGGACTGGTTGGTGTTGGGTTTTGTGGGTGATTGTCTCCTGGGTCAGTGTTTGTACCACACGGGACTGGTTGGTGTTGGGTTTTGTGGGTGATTGTCTCCTGGGTCTGTGTTTGTACCACACGGGACTGGTTTCGGGTTTTCACATTTATTGTTTTGTAGTTTGTTCATGTCTAGTTTTCCTTATTAAAAAACCATGAACTTCAACCACGCTGCGTATTGGTCCGCCTCTCCTTCGACACAAGAAAAACCGTAACAATTGTTGACGTTGAGACGGGAGTTTTGGGTGTACTATTTAATGAACCTGCCAGTTGAGGACTTGTGAGGTGTCTGTATCTCAAACTAGACACTAATGTACTTGTCCTCTTGCTCAGTTGTGCACCGGGGCCTCCCACTCCTCTTTCTATTCTGATTAGAGCCCGTTTTCATTGCAAATGTTTATTTTTTAGGGGTGAAAGTAGTTTTTTCCCCCGGCTGTTTATTCTCTATTCTGTCTTGAACATTAATGTCCAAGAATTCAAACTAGCATAGTTTTCATTACTGTATGTTGGCTAAACATTGACAAGATTGACATGTGTAACGTCACTAATGACATGTTGCTAGGAACGTGATGTTTTGTCATAGCTGGTAGGGTTGGGGGAAACATGATGTTTTGTCATAGCTGGTAGGGTTGGGGGAAACATGATGTTTTGTCATAGCTGGTAGGGTTGGGGGAAACATGATGTTTTGTCATAGCTGGTAGGGTTGGGGGAAACATGATGTTTTGTCATAGCTGGTAGGGTTGGGGGAAACATGATGTTTTGTCATAGCTGGTAGGGTTGGGGGAAGCATGATGTTTTGTCATAGCTGGTAGGGTTGGGGGATAATTGTAATGCAATGTTAAAATTACCCAGAACCAAGCAACCAAATGAGGAAAACAAGGGATTTTTTCTTTAAGGTGGAATGAATTATACAATTACACAAAAAGCCTTGGGGTACTGTACAGCGCCAAAGCAGTTGTAAACAGATATAATCTGGCCACCATCAGACTGTGTGTGTATATGAAAGTGTAGAGGCCGGTGTCTCTATTAAACAGACAAGGCTGTGTGGGTCCCTACAGTACGTGTACAGGCCTGTACCTCTGATTATATAGACGAGGCTGTGTGGTTCCCTACAGTACGTGTACAGGCCTGTACCTCTGATTATATAGACAAGGCTGTGTGGTTCCCTACAGTACGTGTACAGGCCTGTACCTCTGATTATATAGACGAGGCTGTGTGGTTCCCTACAGTACGTGTACAGGCCTGTACCTCTGATTATATAGACGAGGCTGTGTGGTTCCCTACAGTATGTGTACAGGCCTGTACCTCTGATTATATAGACGAGGCTGTGTGGTTCCCTACAGTACGTGTACAGGCCTGTACCTCTGATTATATAGACGAGGCTGTGTGGTTCCCTACAGTATGTGTACAGGCCTGTACCTCTGATTAAACAGACGAGGCTGTGTGGTTCCCTAAGAGTATGTGTACAGGCCTGTACCTCTGATTAAACAGACGAGGCAGTACGTGTACAGTATGTGAAAGGCTCTGAGGGACTAAAGGGTGGACGATGGAATCGTTGGTCATTGGCTGCTGCTGCAGTCTCGGTTCAATAGGAGTTCTACATTGGTTTTCACTGAGAGTCATTTAGATTCTAAATGATAAGAAAGCTACTGTTGCCATGACGACATCACTTATTCAGAGGCCGGTCCAGTGCCTCAGGTATTTATCTTATTGTTCTCCAGGGAACACGCAAGCAGTGTGTGTGTGTGTGTGTGTGTGTATATGTGTGTCCAGAGGAGGTTGGGTGGGCGTATTATCTATGGGTTTGTTTATGTGTGTGTGTCGGTGTGTGTGTCTGTGTGTGGTTATGTGTGTAAAACAGGCTAGATAGGTGTTTGTGTGTATGTGTGTGTGTGTGTGTGCGTGTGTGTGTGGAGGGGAGGGTCCCCATTTGCTATTGCAGTTATTAGTATTCATTCACTATCACAGTGTCATTCATTTCCATGAAAGTTATTTTGACATATGCACAAATTGTTAATTTCAATTCTGTCAAAGGTCCGAGCTGCCACACAAGTGGATGTCATGGCAACGTATACTTAGACTGAGGAACCATCTCTCCTTGGTGACCAGAGTTACATATTGCGAAAACCTCCCCTCCCTCTCCGTCTCCTCCTGCTGCCCCTTCGAGAAATGAGTATATATTTTTTTCTAAAGTAGTTGTCAGGGGTGACAAGGGAACCAATCGATTCAAGGAAGATGTGTTTCCATATAAGATCAAATAAGTACGTCACAAGGGAACCACTCGTACTTTGGAAGGTAATTCTGTAGAGAAAGCATTGTTTATAGCCAAAAAAATAATGAAACACATCAAATAGTGGGGGCTTTGGCTTGTCCTGTTTCACGCAAGTGTGAAATGGGAATGTGCTTTCAGCATATTCCACTATCCCCGAGCGTGAGGTCAAAAATAACGGCAACCCGAGACCAATTAGGTTTAAATGCCTTGCTCAAGGGCTCAGGGATTCCAACTGGCAACCTTTCCGTTATTGGTTTTAACATCTGTCACCTGATACATACACAAACACACAGCCATGCTCACATGATTTCTGTCACCATCAGGGCCTAGCTAACTCTAATAACTATCACCGTCAGGGCCAAGCTAACTCTAATGTCTATCATCATCAGGGCCAAGCTAACTCTAATAACTGTTATCATCAATCCAGCCACGACAGGTCCATTTCGCTTAATGTTTATTAAACTCATGAGAGACAATACAGCCACATTACCATAACTATGTTTATACAAGAGTCTCAGTTGTGAGGTTTGCATCTAATTGTTGTATAAAAGGAATGAGTAAAGATGAAACTATTTGTGAAATTTTGTAATGTGATTTTAAACTATTTAATGAAGGAAACTCCAATTCCCTTTGGAGTATAACTTAGTCATCGGCCAGCCCCATGAGCACAGACATTGATCTGGCGTCATGGGACAGCCCCTTTCCTACTGTTCTGGATATAACCCCCACCGTGGAAATGTCCCTTTAGACCAGCTTACCTCAATTACCACGAGAGGGCTAAGATTTGAGTAGAGACCATAAACCTGAGTATAAGCTAAGGTTGTAATGATTGTTAAAACTATGAGACTATTGATCCGACAGAATAAGAGCTACTCTTCGATACTCATTACTAGTCTGCAGCTAGGAATTCTGTACCCGTGAATGCGACGACTGCCAACTGCCGAAACATCTATTCTATAAGGACATTTTTTGAAAGGACTCTGAAGTACCCATTCTAACCACGAAAGACAGGCTGATGACCTTCCAACAGAAAGAAGGACGATTCCAACAGAGATCACGACACACTGAGCGTAAAAATATCTACTGATTGCAATTATTCCCGAATGAGTGAGCGTTCATGTGCAAAGGATTAGAATTTCAAATGTTATAATTATGTACTGTGTAGTGTCTTTTGTCTTTTATGCCCTTCTCAGTCCCTTTGTCTACCTAGCCGCCATACCGGTTTAGCCCACTAGGGCACATCCCCTATCCTTTCCTTGTAACAATATCTACTCTGTTTGTGTGTGCATTTCTGTGATTATTTAGTTAGTTAATGAATAAATGATTGAGACAATTGATGTACAGTGGGGCAAAAAAGTATTTAGTCAGCCACCAATTGTGCACGTTCTCCCACTTAAAAAGATGAAAGAGGCCTGTAATTTTCATCATAGGTACACTTCAACTATGACAGACAAAATGAGAAAAAAAATCCAGAAAATCACATCGTAGGATTTTTAATCCATAATTTGCAAATCAATTCATTAACCTCTTAAGACTAGGCCTCAATACTGCCCCCTTTGGAGGAAGTGCATGCCCATAGTAAACTGAAAATATTTTTTCCCAAAATTGCTAATATATGCATATAATAATTATTATTAAATAGAAAACACTCTAAAGTTTCTAAAACCGTTTAAATTATGTCTGTATGTAAAGCAGAACTCTCAGGGCAGCCTTTCTCCCAAACTCTCTCTTGTCAAGAGAAAAGTTGGGTCAACTTTGACGTCATCGCCCCCACCCTTCCCAGGCAGCTACCGATCTGGGAACAGTATGTATGTGTTCAGCGCGATGCCTGCTTTCAAATGGCGTGTTCATTGTGAGAATCCCGCGAGCCCTCGTCGTTTGGCGGGCGAAAATGTTCGGGTCACTCTCAAATACATGCACTCTATTGCGCGCGGCCGATTTGGGGCACGTTCTTTTCCAAGGAACAGCAATTGAAGGCGGTTTGTCTGTTCGCGCTGATCATTGTTTTACATGCTAAAAACATCATAAAGCTCGATTCTGCACATAGTTTGACCAGTTTAGTCAACATATAATATGTAAATTTTAAAATCTCATTTTACATTGTCATGTTATGTTCAGTAGTTCCACAACATGCGATGATTCAGCAGAGAGCCACATCAATTTACAGAAATACTCATAATAAACATTGATAAAAGATACAACTATTATACATGGAACTTTAGATAAACTTATTCTTATTAATGCAACCGCTGTGTCAGATTTAAAAAAACTTGCAATACCATGCAATAATCTGAGTACGGCACTCAGAGACCAAACAAGCCAAAAAGATATCCGCCATATTGTGCAGTCAACAGAAGTCTGAAATAACATTATAAATATTCACTTACCTTTGATGATCTTCTTCAGAATGCACTCCCAGGAATCGCAGTTCCACAATAAATGTTTGATTTGTTCGATAAAGTTAATAATTTATGTCCAAATAGCTTCTTTTTGTTAGGGCATTTGGTAAACAAATCCAGACGCGAGGTCGGACGAAAAGTCCAAAAAGTCATATTATGGGTCGTTGAAACATGTCAAACGAAGAATTAATCTTCAGGATGTTTTTATCATAAAGGTTTTTTATCATATTTTTAGTATGTTTTTAGAATTCCCTTGTCTGTAGAAAAGCAATGGAACGCAATCTACCTCTCACATGAACGTGCATCACGAGCTTGTGGCAATCTGCCAGACACCTGGCTCAATCCCCTCTCATTCAGCCCACTTCACAGTAGAAGCATCAAACAAGGTTCTAAAGACTGTTGACATCTAGTGGAAGTCTTGGGAAGTGCAACATGACCAATATCCCACTGTTTCTTCAATAGGCTATGAGATGAAAAACGACCAACCTCAGATTTCCCACTTCCTGGTTGGATTTTTCTCAGGTTTTTGCCTGCCATATGAATTATGTTATACTCACAAACATCATTCAAACAGTTGTAGAAACTTCAGAGTGATTTCCATCCAAATATACTAATTAAATGCATATTGTAGTTTTTATGGCTGAGTAGCAGGCAATTTACGTTGGGCACCTTATTCATCCAAGATACTCAAAACTACCCCCTTGTCACCAAGACGTTTTCAGATGAAGCTAAGAAGCAACAGGACTGTTTTGCTTGCACAGACTGGAATATGTTCGGGGATTCCTCTGATGGCATTGAGGAGTACACCACTTCAGTCATTGACTTCATCAATAACTGCATCGAGGACGTTGTCCCCACAGTGACCGTACGTACCCCAACCAGAAGCCATGGATTACAGGCAACATCCGCACTGAGCTAAAGGCTAGAGCTGCCACTTTCAAGGGGCAAGACACGAACCCAGACGCTGATAAGAAATCCCGCTATGCCCTCTGCGAACCATCAAACAGGCAAAGCGTTAATACAGGACTAAGATGGAATCATACTACACTGGCTCTTACACTTGTCAGATGTTGCAGGGCTTGCAAACTATCATAGACTACAAAGGGAAGCACAGCTGCGAGCTTCCCAGTGACACGAGCCTACCAGATGAGCTGTACTAATTTTATGCTTGCTTCAAGGCGAATAGCACTGAAACATGCATGAGAGCACCAGCTGTTCCGGAAGACTGTGTGATCACGCTCTCTGCAGCCGTTGTGAGTAAGACCTTTAAACAGGTCAATATTCACAAGGCCGCAGGGCCAGACGGATTATCAGGATGTGTACTGCTACTGTAACAGTATAACTTTAGACCGTCCCCTCGCCCATACCTGGGCGCGAACCAGGGACCCTCTGCACACATCAACAACAGTCACCCACGAAGCATCGTTACCCATCGCTCCACAAAAGCTGTGGCCTTTGCAGAGAAAGGGGAACCACTACTTCAAGGTCTCAGAGCAAGTGACGCCAACGATTGAAACGCTATTTAGGGCGCACCACCGCTAACTAGCAAGCCGTTTCACATCCGTTACACTACCATGCACTGACCAACTGGCAAGTGTCTCCACTGACATTTGTAACCTCTCCGAGTCTGTAATACCAACATGTTTTAAGCATGTTGCTATCCAAGAACACTAAGGTAACCTGCCTAAATGTCTACCAACCTGTAGCACTCATGTCTGTAGCCAAGAAGTGCTTTGAAAGGCTGGTCGTGGCTCACATCAACACCATTATCCAAGAAACTGTAGACCCACTACAATTTGCATACCGCACCAACAGATGACGCAATCTCCTTTGCACTACACACTGCCCTTTCACACCTAGACAAAAGGAACACTTATGTGAGAATGGTATTCAGCTCAGCGCTCAACACCATAGTGCCCTCAAAGCTCATCAATAAGCTAAGGACCCTGGGACTAAACACCTTCCTCTGCAACTTGATCCTGGACTACCTGACGGGCCACCCCTAGGT
The DNA here is from genome assembly GCF_023373465.1 of Oncorhynchus keta. Taxonomy (NCBI): domain Eukaryota; kingdom Metazoa; phylum Chordata; class Actinopteri; order Salmoniformes; family Salmonidae; genus Oncorhynchus; species Oncorhynchus keta. Next base: position 8,003,258 of record NC_068433.1, read on the forward strand.
GGTAAGGGTAGGTAAAATCAAATCAAAAATCAAATCAAATCAAATTGTATTTGTCACATACACATGGTTAGCAGATGTTAATGCGAGTGTAGCGAAATGCTTGTGCTTCTAGTTCCGACAATGCAGTAATAACCAACAAGTAATCTAGCTAACAATTCCAAAACTACTACCTTATAGACAAGTGTAAGGGGATAAAGAATATGTACATAAAGATATATGAATGAGTGATGGTACAGAGCGGCATAGGCAAGATACAGTAGATGGTATTGAGTGCAGTATATACATATGAGATGAGTATGTAAACAAAGTGGCATAGTTAAAGTGGCTAGTGATACATGTATTACATAAAGATGCAGTAGATGATATAGAGTACAGTATATACATATGAGATGAATAATGTAGGGTATGTAACATTATATTAGGTATATTAGGTAACAACACATACTCCACACTGATCCTCAACACAGGGGCCCCTCAGGGGTGCGTGCTCAGTCCCCTCAGTCCCCTTTACTCTCTGTTCACTCATGACTGCATGGCCAGGCATGACTCGAACACCATCATTAAGTTTGCTGATGACACAACAGTGGCCTGATCACCGACAATGACGAGACAGCCTATAGGGAGGAGGTCAGAGACCTGGCATTGTGGTGCCAGGACAACAACCTCTCCCTCAACGTGATCAAGACAAAGGAGATGATTGAGGATTACAGGAAAAAGAGGACCGAGCATGCCTTCATTCTCATCGACGGGGCTGTAGTGGAGCAGGTTGAGAGCTTCAAGTTCCTTGGCGTCCACATTATCAACAAACTAACATGGTCCAAGCACACCAAGACAGTCATGAAGAGAGCACGACAATACCTATTCCCCCTAAGGAGACTGAAAATATTTGGTATGGGTCCTCAGATCCTGAATAGGTTCTACAGCTGCACCACCGAGAGCATCCTGACTGATTGCATCACTGCCTGGTATGGCAACTACTCTGCCTTCGACTGCAAGGCACTACAGAGGGTAATGCGAACAGCCCAGTACATCACTGTTGCCAAGCTTCCTGCCATCCAGGACCTCTATACCAGGCGGTGTCAGAGGAAGGCCCTAAAAATGGACAAATACTCCAGCTACCCAGATCATAGACTGTTCTCTCTGCTACTGCACGGCAAGCGGTACCAGAGCGCCAAATCTAGGTCCAAGAAGCTTTCAAATAGCTTCTACCCCCAAGCCATAAGACTCCTGAATACCTAATCAAATGGCTACCCAGACTACTATTTGTCAGGTGATACAGGTTAGTGTGTGTGGGTTGTCAGTTGAAACAGGTTACTGTGTGTGGGTTGTCAGGTGATACAGGTTACTGTGTGTGGGTTGTTAGGTGATACAGATTACTGTGTGTGGGTCGTCAGGTGATACAGGTTACTGTGTGTGGGTTGTCAGGTGATACAGGTTAGTGTGTGTGGGTTGTCAGGTGATACAGGTTACTGTGTGTGGGTTGTCAGGTGATACAGGTTACTGTGTGTGGGTTGTCAGGTGATACAGGTTACTGTGTGTGGGTTGTCAGGTGATACAGGTTACTGTGTGTGGGTTGTCAGGTGATACAGGTTACTGTGTGTGGGTTGTCAGGTGATACAGGTTACTGTGTGTGGGTTGTCAGGTGATACAGGTTACTGTGTGTGGGTTGTCAGGTGATACAGGTTACTGTGTGTGGGTTGTCAGGTGATACAGGTTAGTGTGTGTGGGTTGTCAGGTGATACAGGTTAGTGTGTGGGTTGTCAGTTGAAACAGGTTACTGTGTGTGGGTTGTCAGGTGATACAGGTTACTGTGTGTGGGTTGTTAGGTGATACAGATTACTGTGTGTGGGTCGTCAGGTGATACAGGTTACTGTGTGTGGGTTGTCAGGTGATACAGGTTAGTGTGTGTGGGTTGTTAGGTGATACAGATTACTGTGTGTGGGTTGTCAGGTGATACAGGTGAGTGTGTGTGGGTTGTCAGGTGATACAGGTGAGTGTGTGTGGGTTGTCAGGTGATACTGGTTACTGTGTGTGGGTTGTCAGGTGATACAGGTTACTGTGTATGGGTTGTCAGGTGATACAGGTTAGTGTGTGTGGGTTGTCAGGTGATACAGGTTACTGTGTGTGGGTTGTCAGGTGATACAGGTTACTGTGTGTGGGTTGTCAGGTGATACAGGTTACTCTGTGTGGGTTGTCAGGTGATACAGGTTAGTGTGTGTGGGTTGTCAGGTGATACAGGTTACTGTGTGTGGGTTGTCAGGTGATATAGGTTACTGTGTGTGGGTTGTCAGGTGATACAGGTTAGTGTGTGGGTCGTCAGGTGATACAGGTTAGTGTGTGTGGGTTGTCAGGTGATACAGGTTACTGTGTGTGGGTTGTCAGGTATACAGGTTACTGTGTGTGGGTTGTCAGGTGATACAGGTGAGTGTGTGTGGGTTGTCAGGTATACAGGTTACTGAGTGTGGGTTGTCAGGTGATACAGGTTAGTGTGTGTGGGTTGTCAGGTGATACAGGTTACTGTGTATGGGTTGTCAGGTGATACAGGTTACTGTGTATGGGTTGTCAGGTGATACAGGTTACTGTGTGTGGGTGGTCAGGTGATACAGGTTACTGTGTATTGGTTGTCAGGTGATACAGGTTACTGTGTGTGGGTTGTCAGGTGATACAGGTTACTGTGTGTGGGTTGTCAGGTGATAGTCATACAGTATTGAATGTAATTTATTGACTAAACATCAATAACCATGAAGCATATCTTTTATCTTTTTGCAAAAGCAAATAAGACAATCAGCAATAACAGCATCCTGCATTGTTGAAAGACAATAACAAGACATCTATAACCCTAACATTGTTTTCTTCCTAGGAGTGTGACTGTATTACAATTCTTGAAATCCTCGGGCCTCCCAAGTGGCACAGTGGTCTAAGGTACTGCCTGGCAGTGCTAGCTGTGCCACTAGAGATCCGCGGCCAGCCTGCGACCAGGAAACCCATGGGGGCGGTGAAAAATTGGCCCAACGTTGTCCGGGATAGGGGAAGTGTTTGGCCGGCAGGGATATCTTTGTTGCTCTAGCGACTCCTATGGCAGGCGGGAGCACGCACGTTGACACGGTCGCTACGGTGATTCCTCCGACACATCGGTGCGGGCTGGCTTCCGGGCTAAGCAGGCATTGTGTCAAGAAGCAGTGCTTTCGCCTCTCCCGATTCCGTACGGGAGTTGCAGCGATGGGACAAGACTGACAAGACAATTGGACATCCAATTGAGATTTAAGATTTAACCCCTCCCAACCCCCACCACCCATAACACCCCAGTGAGATGTACCCCCTCCCAACCCACCACACATAAACACCCCAGTGAGATTTAACCCCTCCCAACCCCGAATTGGGGAGAAAAAGGAGTAAAATAAATAAATAAATAAATATATTAAAAATAAACTATTGGAATCCTCATTGCTCGAAATAATAATAATACATTTTCCTTATTGGAAATGGTCAAAGGTATTACCTGCCACGTGTAACGATATTCCATAGTATTTAATGGGTTTAATTCCTATGGCTCTTTATACGAGGGTAACTATCTCAACCCCCACCGAATGTACAGACAGCGGCTAAGAAAGTTGTCCATCACTACATTACATAAACATAACTGATGATTCATTGACATTAATAATATTACTATCTGTCATGATTTCATTTTCCATTCAATCAAAAACAAACATGTCTATGTCCAGGACATCGTTACTGTAGCAAGCAATATCTCCCCCCCAAAAAGCTGTGTTTTGTCATTTGTCCCCAAACCCCACCCAAATTAGCCTATTTTACGCCTGGTGGGACTTGGTAATTGGAAGTCTTTTCCCCGACTTTGTCTACTGCTGGAAAAAGGCGAAAGCAAACATCGACCGGTAGGTAGTGCAGACCTGGCTTTCTGCTGTGTAGCTCTCTGGAGTGGAGTGGTGCTGTATAGGGCCTTTTCTGATGTTCAGTCTGACTGCATGAACAAGCAGTACAAACTCAGCCAGCCTGTTATTGAACGAGGGATTGATATAGAGGAGTCTCTTCTCTTACTCGTTACTCTCATACTATTTTCAGGAGTGGTAAGTCAAATCCTACTCTATGTTTACAAGCTCACTGCATGGCATCTAGCCAGAGTAATATATATATTTAATATGTCTCTATGAGAGATTTAACCCTTCCTAACCCACCACCCATAACACCCCAGTGAGATTTAATCCCCGCCCAATGCCCACCCATAACACATGTATCTACACTGCATGGCCGACAAACAGTTATTGTGCTGACGTTGCTTCCAGAGGCAGTTTGGAACTCGGTAGTGAGTGTTGCAACCGAGGACAGACGATATTTACTCGCTTCACGCTTCAGCACTCGGCGGTCCCATTCTGTGAGTTTGTGTGGCCTACCACTTTGTGGCTGTACCGTTGTTGCTCCTATTTCCACTTCACAATAACAGCACTTACAGTTGACCGGTGCAGATCTAGCAGGGCACAAATTTGACGAACTGACTTGTTGGAAAGGTTTCCTCCTATGGCGGTCACTGAGCTCCTCAGTAAGTACATTCTACAGCCAATGTTTGTCTATGGAGATTGCATGGCGGTGTGCTCGATTTATTACACCTGTCAACGGGTGTGGCTGAAAAAGCAGAATAAACTGATTTGAAAGGGTGTCCACATACGTTTTTATATAATGTATCTCTCCAGAAAGATGTAAAAACCCTCCTAACCCACCACCCTTATTGGGTGAATAGCAAACAGAACCCAGACATTATCTCCAAATCACACGATGAGAAAAATGAGACCTCTCAATACCGATGATGTGTTGATCTGTCAGACACCCCTGTGACCACTGCCTAAACCCTGATTAGAAGAACAGAAAGAGAAGCCTATTTCCTCTACTCCATCTTATTAGACAACAGCTCTACTAACAATGAGTTACCGTCTGAGAAAGCCCTGTGACCTCTGCTTAGTTTGAGAAAGCTCTGTGACCTCTGCTTAGTTTGAGAAAGCCCTGTGACCACTGCTTAGTTTGAGAAAGCTCTGTGACCTCTGCTTAGTTTGAGAAAGCTCTGTGACCTCTGCTTAGTTTGTAGACTTCTAGCCTCCTCTTGTCTCAGCTGCTCTCTCCCTCAGACCTAAATCTGAACACACCCCTGGCTCCTGTATGGGTTCTGATTGTCCAGAAATAGCATTGTCTACGTGCGCACGCACGCACACACACACACACCCACCCACCCATAGACGCACACACACACACACACACACACACGCACACGCACACACGCACACACACACACACACTCAGTAGCACAGCAGTGGGCATCAGTCCAACTGTGAGGGGCCCAGCAAATTGCCAGTGATTACATTGAGTTCAGACATTCCAAAGGAGAGAGCGAAAGAGAGAGAGAGAGGGAGAGAGAGAGAGAGAGAAAGACATAGAGACAGAGAGAGAAGAGAAAGACAGAGAGAAGAGAGAGAGAGAGCGACAGAGAGAGAGAGAGAGAGACTATCCAAAATGTGGATATGAGGAGAAATCACTTTGCAACCCTCTACAGCATTATAACAAAGAGCCCAGAACAATAAGATATACAAGAAACATGACACATCCTTGAACCAGCAGTCAAAGACTATCAGAATCCTGTGGATACCCCAGTTACAGAAGAAGACTATCAGAGTCCTGTGGATACCCCAGTTACAGAAGAAGACTATCAGAGTCCTGTGGATACCCCAGTTACAGAAGAAGACTATCAGAATCCTGTGGAAACCCCAGTTACAGAAGAAGACTATCAGAATCCTGTGGATACCCCAGTTACAGAAGAAGACTATCAGAGTCCTGTGGATACCCCAGTTACAGAAGAAGACTATCAGAATCCTGTGGATACCCCAGTTACAGAAGAAGACTATCAGAATCCTGTGGAAACCCCAGTTACAGAAGAGGAATATCAGAATCCTGTGGATACCCCAGTTACAGAAGAAGACTATCAGAGTCCTGTGGAAACCCCAGTTACAGAAGAAGACTATCAGAGTCCTGTGGATACCCCAGTTACAGAAGAAGACTATCAGAGTCCTGTGGATACCCCAGTTACAGAAGAAGACTATCAGAGTCCTGTGGATACCCCAGTTACAGAAGAAGACTATCAGAGTCCTGTGGATACCCCAGTTACAGAAGAAGACTATCAGAATCCTGTGGATACCCCAAATACAGAAGAGGAATTATTGGAAAACCTATGCACTCTCCAACCCAAAAAGGCCTGTGGTGCTGATGGTATTGTAAATGAAATGATCAAATGTACAGACCACAAATTCAAATGGGCTATACTCAAACTCTTCAACATTATCCTCACTGCAGGTATTTCCCCCGATATTTGGAACCAGGGATTGATCACACCAATCTATAAAAATGGAGACAAATTTGACCCAAATAATTCATTGCGTTAACAGCAACTTGGGGAAAATTCTCTGCAGTATTAGAAATAGCAGACTACATGATTTCCTTGATGAACACAATGTCCTGAACAGAAGCCAGATTGAATTTCTAAAAAAGTATCGTACAACAGACCACATTTACACCCTCCACACTCTAATTGATTAACAAGTAAACCAAAACAAAGGCAAAAAAGCATTTTATTAAATCAATGTACACTAAAAACAAATGTGCGGTTAAAATTGGCAACCAGCAAACAGACTTCTTCTCTAAGGGACGGGGAGTGAAATAGGGCTGCCCAATAAGTCCAACACTATTTAACATCTACATTAATGAATTGGCAAAAACATTAGAATAATCGGCAGCACCTGGTATCACCCTACACAACACTGAAATCAAGTGTCTGCTGTAGACAGATGACCTGGTGCTGCTGTCTCCCACTAAGGAGGGGTTACAGCAGCACCTAGATAATCTGCACAGGTTCTGTCAGACCTGGGCTCTGACCGTTAACCACAGGTTCTGTCAGACCTGGGCTCTGACCGTTAACCACAGGTTCTGTCAGACCTGGGCTCTGACCGTTAACCACAGGTTCTGTCAGACCTGGGCTCTGACCGTTAACCACAGGTTCTGTCAGACCTGGGCTCTGACCGCTAACCACGGGTTCTGTCAGACCTGGACTCTGACCGTTAACCACGGGTTCTGTCAGACCTGGGCTCTGACCGTTAACCACGGGTTCTGTCAGACCTGGGCTCTGACCGTTAACCACGGGTTCTGTCAGACCTGGGCTCTGACCGCTAACCACGGGTTCTGTCAGACCTGGGCTCTGACCGTTAACCACGGGTTCTGTCAGACCTGGGCTCTGACCGTTAACCACGGGTTCTGTCAGACCTGGGCTCTGACCGCTAACCACGGGTTATCAGACCTGGGCTCTGACTAACCACGGGTTCTGTCAGACCTGGGCTCTGACCGTTAACCACGGGTTCTGTCAGACCTGGGCTCTGACCGTTAACCACGGGTTCTGTCAGACCTGGGCTCTGACCGTTAACCACGGGTTCTGTCAGACCTGGGCTCTGACCGTTAACCACGGGTTCTGTCAGACCTGGGCTCTGACCGCTAACCACGGGTTCTGTCAGACCTGGGCTCTGACCGTTAACCACGGGTTCTGTCAGACCTGGGCTCTGACCGTTAACCACGGGTTCTGTCAGACCTGGGCTCTGACCGTTAACCACGGGTTCTGTCAGACCTGGGCTCTGACCGTTAACCACGGGTTCTGTCAGAACCGCTAACCACGGGTTCTGTCAGACCTGGGCTCTGACCGTTAAACGGGTTCTGTCAGACCTGGGCTCTGACCGTTAACCACGGGTTCTGTCAGACCTGGGCTCTGACCGCTAACCACGGGTTCTGTCAGACCTGGGCTCTGACCGTTAACCACGGGTTCTGTCAGACCTGGGCTCTGACCGTTAACCACGGGTTCTGTCAGACCTGGGCTCTGACCGCTAACCACGGGTTCTGTCAGACCTGGGCTCTGACCGTTAACCACGGGTTCTGTCAGACCTGGGCTCTGACCGCTAACCACGGGTTCTGTCAGACCTGGGCTCTGACCGCTAACCACGGGTTCTGTCAGACCTGGGCTCTGACCGCTAACCACGGGTTCTGTCAGACCTGGGCTCTGACCGCTAACCACGGGTTCTGTCAGACCTGGGCTCTGACCGCTAACCACGGGTTCTGTCAGACCTGGGCTCTGACCGCTAACCACGGGTTCTGTCAGACCTGGGCTCTGACCGCTAACCACGGGTTCTGTCAGACCTGGGCTCTGACCGCTAACCACGGGTTCTGTCAGACCTGGGCTCTGACCGCTAACCACGGGTTCTGTCAGACCTGGGCTCTGACCGCTAACCACGGGTTCTGTCAGACCTGGGCTCTGACCGTTAACCACGGGTTCTGTCAGACCTGGGCTCTGACCGCTAACCACGGGTTCTGTCAGACCTGGGCTCTGACCGCTAACCACGGGTTCTGTCAGACCTGGGCTCTGACCGCTAACCACGGGTTCTGTCAGACCTGGGCTCTGACCGCTAACCACGGGTTCTGTCAGACCTGGGCTCTGACCGCTAACCACGGGTTCTGTCAGACCTGGGCTCTGACCGTTAACCACGGGTTCTGTCAGACCTGGGCTCTGACCGTTAACCACGGGTTCTGTCAGACCTGGGCTCTGACCGTTAACCACGGGTTCTGTCAGACCTGGGCTCTGACCGTTAACCACGGGTTCTGTCAGACCTGGGCTCTGACCGTTAACCACGGGTTCTGTCAGACCTGGGCTCTGACCGTTAACCACGGGTTCTGTCAGACCTGGGCTCTGACCGTTAACCACGGGTTCTGTCAGACCTGGGCTCTGACCGTTAACCACGGGTTCTGTCAGACCTGGGCTCTGACCGTTAACCACAGGTTCTGTCAGACCTGGGCTCTGACCGTTAACCACGGGTTCTGTCAGACCTGGGCTCTGACCGTTAACCAAAGGTTCTGTCAGACCTGGGCTCTGACCGTTAACCACGGGTTCTGTCAGACCTGGGCTCTGACCGTTAACCACGGGTTCTGTCAGACCTGGGCTCTGACCGTTAACCACGGGTTCTGTCAGACCTGGGCTCTGACCGTTAACCACGGGTTCTGTCAGACCTGGGCTCTGACCGTTAACCACAGGTTCTGTCAGACCTGGGCTCTGACCGTTAACCACAGGTTCTGTCAGACCTGGACTCTGACCGTTAACCTAAAAAAAAATATTCCAAAAAAGGTCAGGAAATAAGGATGACAAATATATATTCTATTTGGACACAGTTCTATTAGAACACACCAAAAACTACACATATCTAGGACTAAATACCAGCAACACAGGTAGCTTTCCCATGGCTGTGAACGAGCTGAGAGACAAAGCAAGAAGAGCATTCTATGCCATGAAATTTACAACCATCTAAAAACCAGTGACCACAAAACATCCCATTACACAGCTCTACAATGTCAAGAGATGAAACACGAGAAGAGTCCCCTCAGCCAGCTGGTTCTGAGGCTCAGTTCACCAACCCAAACCAACCCCATAGAGCCTCAGGACAGCACTCATCTCATTCCATCACACAGCTCTACAATGTCAAGAGATGAAACAAGAGAAGAGTCCCCTCAGCCAGCTGGTTCTGAGGCTCAGTTCACTAACCCAAACCAACCCCATAGAGCCTCAGGACAGCACTCAGAAGATCTGGCCCAACCAAATCATCACAAAACAAAAAGAAAAATATATCACCTATTGGAAAGACACCACAAAAACAAACAAAGTAAACTTCAATGCTATTTGGCTCTAAACAGACAGTACATGGTGGCAGACTATCTGACCACTGTGACTGATAGAAAACTGAGGAAAACATTGACTAGGTACAGACTCAGTGAGCATAGTCTGGCCATAGAGACCGGTCGTCACAGACAAACCTGGCTTCCCAGAGAGGACAGTCTGGCTATAGAGACTGGTCGTCACAGACAAACCTGGCTGCCCAGAGAGGACAGGCTGTGCTCACTCTGCTCCAGGGGAGAGATAGAGACAGAGATGCATTTCCTATTACACTGTGACAAATACTCAGACCTAAGAGAATATTTCTTTCTCAAAATTATAATTCAATACGAAGAATTTGAAACGATAAAAGATGAATAAAAAAATCTTATATTTATTGGGTGAAAAGCCTAAATGTGCAGTTTTGGCAGCCAAATATGTGTCCTCCTGCCACAACCTGAGGGACAGCCAGTGAAAAGTGCAAAATAATGTCGATAATATTTCCCATCTTGTTTTGTTTTGTCTTTCATACCGTGTCATGTCTCTTCTCAGTCATGTTGACACTGGTCTACTACCAGGTCATGTGTCTTCTCAGTCATGTTGACACTGGTCTACTACCAGGTCATGTCTCTTCTCAGTCATGTTGACACTGGTCTACTACCAGGTCATGTCTCTTCTCAGTCATGTTGACACTGGTCTACTACCAGGTCATGTGTCTTCTCAGTCATGTTGACACTGGTCTACTACCAGGTCATGTGTCTTCTCAGTCATGTTGACACTGGTCTACTACCATGTCATGTGTCTTCTCAGTCATGTTGACACTGGTCTACTACCAGGTCATGTGTCTTCTCAGTCATGTTGACACTGGTCTACTACCAGGTCATGTCTCTTCTCAGTCATGTTGACACTGGTCTACTACCAGGTCATGTGTCTTCTCAGTCATGTTGACACTGGTCTACTACCAGGTCATGTGTCTTCTCAGTCATGTTGACACTGGTCTACTACCAGGTCATGTGTCTTCTCAGTCATGTTGAGACTGGTCTACTACCAGGTCATGTGTCTTCTCAGTCATGTTGACACTGGTCTACTACCAGGTCATGTGTCTTCTCAGTCATGTTGACACTGGTCTACTACCAGGTCATGTGTCTTCTCAGTCATGTTGACACTGGTCTACTACCAGGTCATGTGTCTTCTCAGTCATGTTGACACTGGTCTACTACCAGGTCATGTGTCTTCTCAGTCATGTTGACACTGGTCTACTACCAGGTCATGTGTCTTCTCAGTCATGTTGACACTGGTCTACTACCAGGTCATGTCTCTTCTCAGTCATGTTGACACTGGTCTACTACCAGGTCATGTGTCTTCTCAGTCATGTTGACACTGGTCTACTACCATGTCATGTGTCTTCTCAGTCATGTTGACACTGGTCTACTACCAGGTCATGTGTCTTCTCAGTCATGTTGACACTGGTCTACTTCCAGGTCATGTGTCTTCTCAGTCATGTTGACACTGGTCTACTACCAGGTCATGTCTCTTCTCAGTCATGTTGACACTGGTCTACTACCAGGTCATGTGTCTTCTCAGTCATGTTGACACTGGTCTACTACCAGGTCATGTGTCTTCTCAGTCATGTTGAGACTGGTCTACTACCAGGTCATGTGTCTTCTCAGTCATGTTGACACTGGTCTACTACCAGGTCATGTGTCTTCTCAGTCATGTTGACACTGGTCTACTACCAGGTCATGTGTCTTCTCAGTCATGTTGACACTGGTCTACTACCAGGTCATGTGTCTTTTCAGTCATGTTGACACTGGTCTACTACCAGGTCATGTCTCTTCTCAGTCATGTTGACACTGGTCTACTACCAGGTCATGTGTCTTCTCAGTCATGTTGACACTGGTCTACTACCAGGTCATGTGTCTTCTCAGTCATGTTGACACTGGTCTACTACCAGGTCATGTGTCTTCTCAGTCATGTTGACACTGGTCTACTACCAGGTCATGTGTCTTCTCAGTCATGTTGACACTGGTCTACTACCAGGTCATGTGTCTTCTCAGTCATGTTGACACTGGTCTACTACCAGGTCATGTGTCTTCTCAGTCATGTTGACACTGGTCTACTACCAGGTCATGTGTCTTCTCAGTCATGTTGACACTGGTCTACTACCAGGTCATGTGTCTTCTCAGTCATGTTGACACTGGTCTACTACCAGGTCATGTCTCTTCTCAGTCATGGTGACACTGGTCTACTACCAGGTCATGTGTCTTCTCAGTCATGGTGACACTGGTCTACTACCAGGTCATGTGTCTTCTCAGTCATGGTGACACTGGTCTACTACCAGGTCATGTCTCTTCTCAGTCATGGTGACACTGGTCTACTACCATTGCTTTAATATATTGTTCTCATTAATATTGTTGTAGTTGTTGTTACAATTTTTCTCGCTATCGCTTTGGTGCATTTCTTAGATCAAAAGTACAATTCTTGATACTACTTGTACAAATTCCAAATCATCTAGTCACTTATGCACATCATTAAAGCAATTTCTTATTCCTTTGAACAAATTGCAATTGATAATGTACAAGTGTCAGCTTTTTTCCACATTATCAATTGTTCATGTCATGTTGATCAAAATATAGTAGATGGTTCTCTGTTGAATAGTCTTAACCCTCAAAACATCTAGGCATTAGTTCCTTGCATAAGCCATTACATGCAAAATTGTTGAATTATTTGTCATAAACTGTC
>NC_068433.1:8020735-8050735 GCF_023373465.1 Oncorhynchus keta
AAATTAACTCCATAATATCGACAGAAACATGGCAAACCGATGTTTAGAATTAATCCTCAAGGTGTTTTTCACATATCTATCGACGATAAAATCCATTGTGGCAGTTTACTTTCTCTTCTGAAGAAATGGAACGCGCATGGACCTACAGATTACGCAATAATTTCGACACAGGACACCGGGCGGGACACCAGGTAAATGTAGTGTCTTATGGTCAATCTTCCAATGATATGCCTACAAACACTTCACAATGCTGCAGACAATGGGGGTAAACGACAGAAAGCGCAGGCTCATTCCTGGCGCATTCACAGCCATATAAGGAGACATTGGAACACAGCGCCTTCAGAATCTGGGGCATTTCCTGTATGAAACTTCATCTTGGTTTCGCCTGTAGCATTAGTTCTGGGGCACTCACAGATAATATTGGAAAACGTTAGAAACGTCAGAGTTTTGTCTTTCCAAGGCTGTCAATTCCATGCATAGTCGAGCATCTTTTTGTGACAAAATATCTTGTTTAAAATGGGAACGTTTTTTATCCAAAAATTAAAAGAGTGCCCCCTATCTCGAAGAGGTTAACTTCTTGCGTGGAGCCATGCCGGATCCGGTAGCGTAATCATAGCCTCAGGCTCAATACCATAACGCAGCGTTAACTATTCATGAAAATCGCAAATTAAATGAAATTAATATGCTAGCTCTCAAGCTTAGCCTTTTGTTAACAACACTGTCATCTCAGATTTTCAAAAATATGCTACTCAAGCATAGCAAACTAGCATTTGTGTAACAGTACTGATAGCTAGCGTAGCATTTAGCGTTAGCATCAGCAGGAAACATTTTCACAAAAACCAGCAAAAACATTCAAATAAATCATTTACCGTAGATGAACTTCGGATGTTTTCAATGAGGAGACTCTCAGTTAGATAGCAATGTTCAGTTTTTCCTGAAAGATTTTTTGTGCAGGAGAAATCGGTCCGTTTGGTGCGTCACGTTTGGCTACCAAAAAAAAACGAAAATTCAGTTATCCAAACGCCAAACTTTTTTCCAAATTAACTGCATAATATCGACTGAAACATGGCAAACATTGTTTAGAACCAATCCTCAAGGTCTTTTTCACATATCTCTTCAATGATGCACACTTTCAGGAACGATACTTCTCTGTCTGTGTCGCATGGTAAAATTATTGCCACTGAGTGTTACTCACCAACGTAGACAAAGGACACCGGACGGGCCCATGGCAAATGTAGTCTCTTATGGCCAATCTTCCAATGATATGCCTACAAATACGTCACAATGCTGCAGACATCTTGGAGGAATGGCAGAGCGCATAAGCTCGTTCACAGCATATTCACAGCCATATAAGGAGACAATGGAAAACAGAGCCTCAAAAATCCTGCTCATTTTCGGTTTGAAGTTGCATCTTGGTTTCGCCTGTAAGATCAGTTCTGGGGCACCCACAGATAATATCTTTGCAGTTTTGAAAACGTCAGAGTGTTTTCTTTCCAAAGGTGGCAATTATGTGCATAGTCGAGCATCTTTTTGTGACAAAATATTGCGCTTAAAACGGGCACGTTTTTTTATCCAATAATGAAATAGCGCCCCCCTAGCTTCAAAAAGGGACAGTTATGTTGAGTGTGTTTCATTTGGTGACATCACAAAGGACAGGAAACACACATAACTATATCTCTGAATGGATACATTTCTCAATTATGGTGTTTGCATCTAATTATTGTATAAAATGAATGAGTAAAGATAGAACTTTTTGTGAAATGATCTAATGTGTTAAACCTTCAATATGAGAGAATTGTATTCCCTTTAAAGTTGAACTAAGTCATTGGCCCGCCCCTGCGAGCACAGACATGATCAGGCGTCATGGAACCGCCTCTTCTACTGTTACGAATAAAAGCCCCTCCTAAGAAAATCATCCTCGGACTATTACAACTGATACTATCAGGGGCTGCCGATAGAGCTACCACCACGAGTAACCAGATACCCTCTGATGAACTGACTCTACTGCAGACGGACAGACGATTCCACCAGAGAAGATAACAACAACTTATGGGTGTAAATATGTATCGATTGCAATTATTCCCAAATGAGTGAGCGTTCATGTGCAAAGGATTAGCATTTCAATGAATATAATTATAAACTGTGTGCAGGGATCCCTTTTGTCTTTCCTGCTTCTTTCTCAGTCCACACCCACTTCTCTTTGTCCACACCCCCTTCTCAGTCCACACCCCTTCTCAGACCCCAGACCCTTCTCAGTCCACACCCCCTTCTCAGTCCACACCCCCTTCTCAGACCACACCTCCTTCTCAGTCCACACCCCCTTCCCAGTCCACACCCACTTCCCTTTGTCCACACCCCCTTCCCAGTCCACACCCACTTCCCTTTGTCCACACCCCCTTCCCAGTCCACACCCACTTCCCTTTGTCCACACCCCCTTCTCAGACCCCAGACCCTTCTCAGTCCACACCCCCTTCTCAGTCCACACCCTCTTCTCAGTCCACACCCACTTCCCTTTGTCCACACCCCCTTCTCAGTCCACACCCACTTCCCTTTGTCCACCAAGCCATCATATCGGTTTAGCCCACTAGGGAATCTTCCCTATTCTTGTTAGTAACATATCTACTGTTTGTTTGTGCATTTCTGTGATTATTTAGTTAGTTAGTTAGTAAATAAATGATTTAGCCAATTGGTGTATGGATGATTCAAAGTTTAGGCTGGGTTCGTGCAGATAATCAACAATCCAAACATTTGGAATGAGACTGACGTGATGTAATTCATTAATAGAAGACTAATTGATCAGATATTAAAATATCTGAAGAGTTATATTCAGAAAATTATAGATTTGTAATCTGAAGATTTTCCGTGGTGCCCCGACTTCCTAGTTAATTACGTGTAAATTATTAGTTTAATCACATAATAATAATTACAGAGAATTGATTTGATAAAATAACAGTCGATGCCAAAGACACGACAATGCCTTCAACTGAAATGTGTCTTCCGCACTTCCCCTCTGAATCCAAGAGGTGCGGTGGGCTGCATAAAGGACATCCACGTCTTCGGCGCACAGGGAACAGCGGGTTAACTACCTTGTTCAGGGGAACAGCGGGTTAACTGCCTTGTTCAGGGGAACAGCGGGTTAACTGCCTTGTTCAGGGGAACAGCAGGTTAACTGCCTTGTTCAGGGGAACAGCAGGTTAACTGCCTTGTTCAGGGGAACAGCGGGTTAACTGCCTTGTTCAGGGGAACAGCAGGTTAACTGCCTTGTTCAGGGGAACAGCAGGTTAACTGCCTTGTTCAGGGAACAGCGGGTTAACTGCCTTGTTCAGGGTTAACTGCCTTGTTCAGGGGAACAGCGGGTTAACTGCCTTGTTCAGGGGAACAGCAGGTTAATTTCCTTGTTCAGGGGAACAGCGGGTTAACTGCCTTGTTCAGGGGAACAGCGGGTTAACTGCCTTGTTCAGGGAACAGCGGGTTAACTGCCTTGTTCAGGGAACAGCGGGTTAACTGCCTTGTTCAGGGAACAGCAGGTTAACTGCCTTGTTCAGGGAACAGCGGGTTAACTGCCTTGTTCAGGGAACAGCGGGTTAACTGCCTTGTTCAGGGGAACAGCAGGTTAATTTCCTTGTTCAGGGGAACAGCGGGTTAACTGCCTTGTTCAGGGGAACAGCGGGTTAACTGCCTTGTTCAGGGGAACAGCGGGTTAACTGCCTTGTTCAGGGGAACAGCAGGTTAACTGCCTTGTTCAGGGGAACAGTGGGTTAACTGCCTTGTTCAGGGGAACAGCGGGTTAACTGCCTTGTTCAGAGGAACAGCGGGTTAACTGCCTTGTTCAGGGGAACAGTGGGTTAACTGCCTTGTTCAGGGGAACAGCGGGTTAACTGCCTTGTTCAGGGGCAGAACGACAGATTTTTACCTTGTCAACTCTGGGATTAGATCCATTTGCTGTGTATGTTTGTGTGTGTGTGTGTGTGTGTGTGTGTGTGTGTGTGTGTGTGTGTGTGTGTGTGTGTGTGTGTGTGTGTGTGTGTGTGTGTGTGTGTGTGTGTGTGTGCTTATGTGTTTAGAGATGTAGAGGGAAAGTATTTGAACCTCAGACCATTACGTAACTTAAGAGTTCCCCATAAGAAGAAATATCAGCAGTGCATTTTGCAGAGCTTGTAGTGAAGGTGTGCCGCTAAGCTCTTGATATATTAAAATGGTAAAGTTTGAATTAACCCGGATCAAATTTGCATTTCAATTTGCACCTCGCTAAATGTGTTGCACACGGTGACTCAGAGTGAATGCCTTGAGGAAATCTCCTTCAACTCTCTCTCTTTCTTCTCTCTCTCTCTCTCTCTCTCTCTCTCTCTCTCTCTCTCTCTCTCTCTCTCTCTCTCTCTCGTTCTCATTCTCTCTTTCGCTCAACTCTCTCAATTTCTCTCTCCTCTCTCTCTTTCTCACTCTCTCTCTACTCTCTCGCTTCAGAAAGTTATTAAAAGCCTCAAGTATACAGACAATGGAAGGAGAGAGAAGCAGAAACAAACATGAATACTTTGAGGTATTTCTAGTCATTCAAGGTAAAACAAACAAACAGGAAACTAACAAACAGGAAACGAACAAACAGGAAACTAACAAACAGGAAACTAACAAACAGGAAATTAACAAGCCGGAAATTAACAAGCAGGAAACTAACAAACAATTGGAGAGTTTAATTCCAAAACACTATATATCCATTTTCAGAATTGTTGGTAAATTAGCTTTAATTTTTGAAAGACATGATGAAAGATGGTGTTTTGTTCACTATTTAATCATGGCGCGAGGTTGTTCGGTGAAAGACATATTTGTTTAAAAGTTGTCACTTGATGGTTTTGTTTCAGAGAGATAAATAATATTTTTTATTTTGCTAAATGTTTGCACCTCACTTGCAAAGAAATGGGACAAATAAGTACATTTCAATAAAGAACTGGACAAATAAAACATTTGGTCAATATTTACATAAATATTTAAAACATGTTTGAAAATAATAATTCAAGACAGTAACACGGGGGACCCACAGGGGTGTGTGCTTAGTCCCTTCCTATACTCCTTGCTAATCCAAGCGCAACTCCAACACCATCATCAAGTTTGTCGATGACACGATGGTGGAAGGCCTGATCACCGTACAACAACGGGAGGGGGTACCGGCACATCAAACTTTGCACTATCAGGCTCCTGAACAGCTTCTACCCCCAAGCCATCAGACAGCTAAATAGCTAACTAAATAGCTCACAACATGGCTACACGGACTATCAGAATTGACCCTTTATTTCTATGTCTCTATGCACATTGACACTCCAATACACACATTTATACAAACTCCTTACACAGGCACACACACTCACATACAATTATCATATACACTGCTGCTACTCTGTTTATCATATATCCTTATCCCTAGTCACCTTACCACTCTACATATCTACCTCTATCATTCCCTGCACATTGTAAATGTGGTACTTGTAATGGTTTTCTTCTGGGGAAAGAGAGGCGGACCAAAATGCAGCGTGGTTAGTTTTGTACATCTTTAATAAAGATGAAAGTACAACAATCTACAAAACAAGAACCGTGAAAAAAACAAAACAGTCCTATCTGGTGCCACAAAGACAGAAACATAGACAATCACCCACAAACAAACAGTGCAACCCAGGCTACCGAAGTATGATTCTCAATCAGAGACAACTAATGACACCTGCCTCTGATTGAGAACCATACTAGGCCGAAACATAGAAATCCCCAAATCATAGAAAATCAAACATAGACTGCCCACCCAACTGACCATACTAAATAACGCCCTGACCATACTAAATAAATACAAAACAAAGGAAATAAAGGTCAGAACGTGACAGTACTGGAACTGACACTGGAACTGACCCTGTATATAAACTACCGGTCAAACATTTTAGAACACCTACTCATTCATGGACATTGTAGAATAATAGTGAAGACATCATAACTATGAAATAACACATATGGAATCATGCAGTTACCAAAAAAGTGTCAAAACAAATACACATAGATTTTATTATCACCCTTTGCCTTGATGACACCTTGGCACATTCTTGGCATTCTCTCAACCAGCTTCACCTGGAATGTTTTTCCAACAGTCTTGATGGAGTTCCCACATATGCTGAGCACTTGTTGGCTGCTTTTTCTTCACTTTGTGGTCCAACTCATCTCAATCCATCTCAATTTGGTTGAGGTCAAGGAATTGTGGAGGCCAGGTCATCTGATGCAGCACTTCATCACTCTCCTTCTTGGTAAAACAGCCCTTACACAGCCTGAAGGTGTGTTGGGTCATTGTGGTGTGTTGGGTCATTGTCCTGTTGAAAAACAAATGATAATCCCACTAAGCCCAAACCAGATGGTGTGGCGTATCGCTGCAGAATGCTGTGGTAGCCCTGCTGGTTAAGTTTGCCTTGAATTCTAAATAAACCGCAGACTGTGTCACCAGCAAAGCACCCCCACACCATAACACCTCCTCCTCCATGCTTCACGGTGGGAAATACACATGTAGAGATCATCCGTTCACCCACACTGCGTCTCACAAAGACGTGGACTCCAGAATGTGGACTCCAGACCAGAGGACTAATTTCCACCGGTCAAATGTCAATTGTTTGTGTCTCTTTGCCCAAGCATGTCTTTTCTTCTTATTGGTGTCCTTTAGTAGTGTTTTCTATGCAGTAATTTGACCATGAAGGCCTGATTCACACAGCCTCCTCCGAACAGTTGATGATACTTGAACTGTGTGAAGTATAGCATTTATTTGGGCTGCATTTTCTGAGGTTGGTAACTCTAATGAACGTATCCTCTGCAGCAGAGGTAACTCTGGGTCTTCCTTTCCTGTGGCGGTCCTCATGAGAGACAGTTTCATCATAGCGCTTGATGGTTTTTGCGACTGCACTTAAAGAAACCTTCAGTTCTTGAAATGTTCCATATTGACTGACCTTCATGTCTTAAAGTAATGATGGACTGTTGTTTATCTTTGCTTATTTGAGCTGTTCTTGCGATAATATGAACTTGGTCTTTTCCCAAACAGGGCTTTCTTCTGTATACCACCCCTACCTTGTCACAACACAACTGATTGGCTCAAACGCATTAAGATGGAAAGAAATTCCCCAAGTGTATTTTTTAAGAAGGCACACCTGTAAATTGAAATGCATTCCAGGTGACGACCTCACAAAGCTGGTTAAGAGAATGCCTAGAGTGTGCAAAGCTATCATCAATGCAAAGGATGGCTACTTTGAAGAATCTAAAATCTAAAATATTTTGATTTGTTTAACAGTTTGTTGGTTACTCTGACCCTGGAACTGACCCTGTATATAGCTATTGGCCCTGTATATAGCTACTGACCCTGGAACTGACCCTGTATATAGCTATTGACCCTGGAACTGACCCTGAATATAGCTACTGACCCTGTATATAGCTACTGACCCTGTATATAGCTACTGATCCTGGAACTGACCCTGTATATAGCTACTGACCCTGGAACTGACCCTGTATATAGCTACTGACCCTGGAACTGACCCTGTATATAGCTACTGATCCTTGAACTGACCCTGTATATAGCTACTGACCCTGGAACTGACCCTGTATATAGCTACTGACCCTGGAACTGACCCTGTATATAGCTACTGACCATGTATATAGCTACTGACCCTGGAACTGTGTGGTCTGTCACTAGCATGCTGTTGATCTGTCGGACACAGCCTCCTAAGATTCACAGTCACCTTGCTCTGCCCCTCTCACTCTCAAGCACATCACAATAGACAAGACAGACAAGACATGTACGACTGCACGCTCACACACACACACACACACACACACACACACACACACACACACACACACACACACACACACACACACACACACACACACACACACACACACACACACACACACACACACACACACACACACACACACACACACACACACACACACACACACACACACACACACACACACACACACACACACACACACACACACACACACACACACACACATCCCAGTGAGAAATCTTGACCTGAGATCAGATGAGACTATGGTCTAAGTTGTATACACCTTTTGACTGACTATGTGTGTGGGTTCACACCGATGTCAAGGCCTTGTGTCATTCAAGTCCACCATCCTCTCTCCCTCCATCTCTCCCCTCTCCCTGCCTCCCCATCACCTTTTCTGCCCTCCATCTCCCCCTCTCCCTGCCTCCCCATCACCTTTTCTGCCCTCCATCTCTCCCCTCTCCCTGCCTCCCCATCACCTTTTCTGCCCTCTCCATCTCTCCCCCTCTCCCTGCCTTCCCAACACCTTTTCTGCCCTCCTTCTCTCCCCCTCTCCCTGCCTCCCCATCACCTTTTCTGCCCTCCATCTCTCCCCCTCTCCCTGCCTCCCCATCACCTTTTCTGCCCTCCATCTCTCCCCCTCTCCCTGCCTCCCCATCACCTTTTCTGCCCTCCATCTCTCCCCCTCTCCCTGCCTCCCCATCACCTTTTCTGCCCTCCATCTCTCCCCCTCTCCCTGCCTCCCCATCACCTTTTCTGCCCTCCATCTCTCCCCTCTCCCTGCCTCCCCATCACCTTTTCTGCCCTCCATCTCTCCCCTCTCCTGCCTCCCCATCACCTTTTCTGCCCTCCATCTCTCCCCTCTCCCGCCTCCCCATCCCCTTTTCTGCCCTCCTTCTCTCCCCCTCTCCCTGCCTCCCCATCACCTTTTCTGCCCTCCATCTCTCCCCCTCTCCCTGCCTCCCCATCACCTTTTCTGCCCTCCTTCTCTCCCCCTCTCCCTGCCTCCCCATCACCTTTTCTGCCCTCCATCTCTCCCCCTCTCCCTGCCTCCCCATCACCTTTTCTGCCCTCCTTCTCTCCCCCTCTCCCTGCCTCCCCATCACCTTTTCTGCCCTCCATCTCTCCCCCTCTCCCTGCCTCCCCATCACCTTTTCTGCCCTCCATCTCTCCCCCTCTCCCTGCCTCCCCATCACCTTTTCTGCCCTCCTTCTCTCCCCCTCTCCCTGCCTCCCCATCACCTTTTCTGCCCTCTTTCTCTCCCCCTCTCCCTGCCTCCCCATCACCTTTTCTGCCCTCTCCATCTCTCCCCCTCTCCCTGCCTCCCCATCACCTTTTCTGCCCTCCATCTCTCCCCCTCTCCCTGCCTCCCCATCACCTTTTCTGCCCTCTCCATCTCTCCCCCTCTCCCTGCCTCCCCATCACCTTTTCTGCCCTCCTTCTCTCCCCCTCTCCCTGCCTCCCCATCACCTTTTCTGCCCTCCATCTCTCCCCCTCTCCCTGCCTCCCCATCACCTTTTCTGCCCTCCATCTCTCCCCCTCTCCCTGCCTCCCCATCACCTTTTCTGCCCTCTCCATCTCTCCCCTCTCCCTGCCTCCCCATCACCTTTTCTGCCCTCCATCTCTCCCCCTCTCCCTGCCTCCCCATCACCTTTTCTGCCCTCCATCTCTCCCCCTCTCCCTGCCTCCCCATCACCTTTTCTGCCCTCTCCATCTCTCCCCCTCTCCCTGCCTCCCCATCACCTTTTCTGCCCTCCATCTCTCCCCCTCTCCCTGCCTCCCCATCACCTTTTCTGCCCTCCATCTCTCCCCTCTCCCTGCCTCCCCATCACCTTTTCTGCCCTCCATCTCTCCCCCTCTCCCTGCCTCCCCATCACCTTTTCTGCCCTCCATCTCTCCCCCTCTCCCTGCCTCCCCATCACCTTTTCTGCCCTCCATCTCTCCCCCTCTCCCTGCCTCCCCATCACCTTTTCTGCCCTCCATCTCTCCCCCTCCCTGCCTCCCCATCACCTTTTCTGCCCTCTCCATCTCTCCCCCTCTCCCTGCCTCCCCATCACCTTTTCTGCCCTCCATCTCTCCCCCTCTCCCTGCCTCCCCAACACCTTTTCTGCCCTCCTTCTCTCCCCTCTCCCTGCCTCCCCATCACCTTTTCTGCCCTCTCCATCTCTCCCCCTCTCCCTGCCTCCCCATCACCTTTTCTGCCCTCCATCTCTCCCCCTCTCCCTGCCTCCCCATCACCTTTTCTGCCCTCTCCATCTCTCCCCTCTCCGTGCCTCCCCATCACCTTTTCTGCCCTCTCCATCTCTCCCCCTCTCCCTGCCTCCCCATCACCTTTTCTGCCCTCCATCTCTCCCCCTCTCCCTGCCTCCCCATCACCTTTTCTGCCCTCCATCTCTCCCCCTCTCCCTGCCTCCCCAACACCTTTTCTGCCCTCCATCTCTCCCCTCTCCCTGCCTCCCCATCACCTTTTCTGCCCTCTCCATCTCTCCCCCTCTCCCTGCCTCCCCATCACCTTTTCTGCCCTCCATCTCTCCCCCTCTCCCTGCCTCCCCATCACCTTTTCTGCCCTCCATCTCTCCCCCTCTCCCTGCCTCCCCATCACCTTTTCTGCCCTCCATCTCTCCCCCTCTCCCTGCCTCCCCATCACCTTTTCTGCCCTCCATCTCTCCCCCCTCTCCGTGCCTCCCCATCACCTTTTCTGCCCTCTCCATCTCTCCCCCTCTCCCTGCCTCCCCATCACCTTTTCTGCCCTCCATCTCTCCCCCTCTCCCTGCCTCCCCATCACCTTTTCTGCCCTCCATCTCTCCCCCTCCCCTGCCTCCCCAACACCTTTTCTGCCCTCCATCTCTCACCCTCTCCGTGCCTCCCCATCACCTTTTCTGCCCTCTCCATCTCTCCCCCTCTCCCTGCCTCCCCATCACCTTTTCTGCCCTCCATCTCTCCCCCTCTCCCTGCCTCCCCATCACCTTTTCTGCCCTCCATCTCTCCCCTCTCCCTGCCTCCCCATCACCTTTTCTGCCCTCCATCTCTCCCCCTCTCCCTGCCTCCCCATCACCTTTTCTGCCCTCCATCTCTCCCCCTCTCCCTGCCTCCCCATCACCTTTTCTGCCCTCCATCTCTCCCCCTCTCCCTGCCTTCCCAACACCTTTTCTGCCCTCCTTCTCTCCCCCCCTCCCTGCCTCCCCATCACCTTTTCTGCCCTCCATCTCTCCCCCTCTCCCTGCCTCCCCATCACCTTTTCTGCCCTCTCCATCTCTCCCCCTCTCCCTGCCTCCCCATCACCTTTTCTGCCCTCCATCTCTCCCCCTCTCCCTGCCTCCCCATCACCTTTTCTGCCCTCCATCTCTCCCCCTCTCCCTGCCTCCCCATCACCTTTTCTGCCCTCTCCATCTCTCCCCCTCTCCCTGCCTCCCCATCACCTTTTCTGCCCTCCATCTCTCCCCCTCTCCCTGCCTCCCCATCACCTTTTCTGCCCTCCATCTCTCCCCCTCTTCCTGCCTTCCCAACACCTTTTCTGCCCTCCATCTCTCCCCTCTCCCTGCCTCCCCATCACCTTTTCTGCCCTCTCCATCTCTCCCCTCTCCCTGCCTCCCCATCACCTTTTCTGCCCTCCATCTCTCCCCCTCTCCCTGCCTCCCCATCACCTTTTCTGCCCTCCATCTCTCCCCTCTCCCTGCCTCCCCATCACCTTTTCTGCCCTCCATCTCTCCCCTCTCCCTGCCTCCCCATCACCTTTTCTGCCCTCCATCTCCCCCCCTCTCCCTGCCTCCCCATCACCTTTTCTGCCCTCCATCTCTCCCCTGTACCAGTACCTCCTGTATATAGCCTCCACATTGACTCTGTACCGGTACCCCCTGTATATAGCCTCCACATTGACTCTGTACTGGTACCTCCTGTATATAGCCTCCACATTGACTCTGTACCGGTACCCCCTGTATATAGCCTCCACATTGACTCTGTACCGGTACCCCCTGTATAGAGTCAATCTTATGAAGCTGTCTTCTATGACAGTCCATCAGACCACTATGAGGTCGACCTGTGTCGATTCTAAGCTTCCTGGAGCAACCAGAAGTGGTTAAATTTACCCAAAAGGTGTTTTGATGTACATAACCTTCAAAGGTGAAAATGACTACATTCAACCCTGCGTAGATCGTAGATCAGTCAATTCTTAACTTAAAGACTTACAACTCAGGATTATGTAAGTGTCTATGTCAATCAAGACATGTGTTTACTTATAGCTTCCTGTGTCAACCGGAAGTGCCTTTAATTGGGTCACACTGTCTGTTTTGAAGGGTTAAAAAAGTCACATCTTTCCTAAACTTCATATGTGTGACTAGGTAACCCTCATGAACTGTAAATCAATAATTTCTCCCAACAGATGTCAAAGAAAAGCTCTCACGCACACACACCTAGGATGGAGTTAAAAGTGCGGTGCTCAAAGACACAGAGAGGAGGCAACGGCATAAACATAATCTCTAGGCCGTGCCGAGTTCAACGAGATATCCAGCTTGACCGTAGCTCGCTTACCATTAGAAGCGACCATTAGAAAAGTAGGCCCAAAATGAAGCCTGCCCCACAACGTCATTTGCTTTTGGGTGACAGTGAGAGAACCGTTAGGGTGAGAAGCACAATTCGACCTCAGGTATGTTCCTAAGGTCCTTCCGATCTGTGCAAGCCTAACCTTGACCGTGTGGCATTAACCCTTAATAGTTCAAAGAAGGTGTTTACTTCAAACCTTTACACCGGATCATCGCAACTAGCTAGCTGCAATCCAGTGGCTACTCCTGGCTAACGTCTCTGTCCCAAAACAAGCTACAGTTAGCCTTGAGCTAAGCCCATCTCCCGACTAGCCGAAGAGGCCCAACAATACCTCTTTTGCCAATTGGCCTGGACCCTTTACTGCCGACACGGAGCCCGCCGATCCATCACGACTGGTCCGCCGACATAATCGTCCGAGGTGGTTTCAACAGGCTTTTCGTTGCGACATCGCCAAAGATCCATCTGCTGGCCAAGGCCCGCGAGCTTTCTGAAACGCTGTGTCTCCAGCTCACCCAGCGCACTAGAGCTCCTGTAGCATACTCCTGGGCTACAATTACCCGGGCCCACGACCGGTCTGTCGATGTCACCGCAAGAAGAGGAATAAACAGACTCACCCCATCGCGACGTCCCCCAAAGGTTAGCTCTCTAGCCCTCGCTATCTCCCTGCTTGCTAATTCGGCCTGCTAACGGTTAGCTTGTCTAGCCCGGGCCTACGAACTGTTAGCTTGTTAGCACAGGCCTGCTAACCATCTGGCTCACTGCGTTCTAAACACCCTGAACCCATTTACTTTCTATCTCTCTTTGATTTTTATTTTGTTTATACCTTCCGGAAACCTGCCTCACCCACTGTGATACGGAATCGCTATCACCTTTAATTTTTATTTTATTTTTATGACACACTCAAGAACCTCCAGACGCTAACCAGCTAACTAGCTACAAGCTATTTAGTCATTGTTAGTTTTTTTTTTTTTAAACCTGGATAACACTCGCCAGCCCAGCTTCCCTGCCCATCCACCGCTGCCCCCTGGACACTGATCTCTTGGCTACATAGCTGACGCACGCTGGACTGTCCATTAATCACGGTACTCCATTCTGCTTGTTTGTTTTATCTGTCGACCCAGTTGCCTAGTCAACGCCATTTTACATGCTGTTTGTTGTGCCAGCTGATTAGCCTCGCCTACTGTTTTTAGCTAGCTTTCCCAATTCAACACCTGTGATTACTGTATGCCTCGCTGTATGTCTCTCCCAAATGTCAATATGCCTTGTATACTGTTGTTCAGGTTAGTTATCATTGTTTTAGTTCACAATGGAGCCCCTAGATCCACTCTGCATACCCCTGTTACCCCCTTTGTCCCACCCCCCACACATGCGGTGACCTCACCCATTACAACCAGCATGTCCAGAGATACAACCTCTCTCATCATCACCCAGTGCCTGGGCTTACCTCCGCTGTACCCGCACCCCACCATACCCCTGTCTGCGCATTATGCCCTGAATATATTCTACCATGCCCAGAAACCTGCTCCTCTTATCCTCTGCCCCCAACGCTCTAGGCGACCAGTTTTGATAGCCTTTAGCCGCACCCTCATACTACTCCTTCTCTGTTCCGCGGGTGATGTGGAGGTAAACCCAGGCCCTGCATGTCCCCAGGTACCCTCATTTGTTGACTTCTGTGATCGAAAAGTCTTGGTTTTATGCATGTCAACATCAGAAGCCTCCTCCCTAAGTTTGTTTTACTCACTGCTTTAGCACACTCTGCTAACCCTGATGTCCTTGCCGTGTCTGAATCCTGGCTCAGGAAGGCCACCAAAAATTCAGAGATTTCCATACCCAACTATAACATCTTCCGTCAAGATAGAACTGCCAAAGGGGCGGAGTCGCAGTCTACTGCAGAGACAGCCTGCAAAGTAATGTCATACTTTCCAGGTCCATACCCAAACAGTTTGAACTACTAATTTTGAAAATTACTCTCTCCAGAAACAAGTCTCTCACTGTTGCCGCCTGCTACCGACCCCCGTCAGCTCCCAGCTGTGCCCTGGACACCATTTGTGAATTGATCGCCCCCATCTAGCTTCAGAGTTTGTCCTGTTAGGTGACCTAAACTGGGATATGCTTAACACCCCGGCAGTCCTACAATCTAAGCTAGATGCCCTCAATCTCACGCAAATCATCAAGGAACCCACCAGGTACAACCCTAACTCTGTAAACAAGGGCACCCTCATAGACGTCATCCTGACCAACTGGCCCTCCAAATATACCTCCGCTGTCTTCAACCAGGATCTCAGCGATCACTGCCTCATCGCCTGTATCCGCCACGGAGCCGCAGTCAAACGACCACCCCTCATCACTGTCAAACGCTCCCTAAAACACTTCTGTGAGCAGGCCTTTCTAATCGACCTGGCCCGTGTATCCTGGAAGGACATTGACCTCATCCCGTCAGTTGAGGATGCCTGGTCATTCTTTAAAAGTAACTTCCTCACCATTTTGGATAAGCATGCTCCGTTCAAAAATGCAGAACCAAGAACAGATACAGCCCTTGGTTCACTCCAGACCTGACTGCCCTCGACCAGCACAAAAACATCCTGTGGCGGACTGCAATAGCATCGAATAGCCCCGTGATATGCAACTGTTCAGGAAGTCAGGAACCAATACACGCAGTCAGTCAGGAAAGCTAAGGCCAGCTTCTTCAGGCAAAAGTTTGCATCCTGTAGCTCCAACTCCAAAAAGTTCTGGGACACTGTGAAGTCCATGGAGAACAAGAGCACCTCCTCCCAGCTGCCCACTGCACTGAGGCTAGGAAACACGGTCTCCACCGATAAATCCATGATTATCGAAAACTTCAATAAGCACTTCTCAACGGCTGGCCATGCCTTCCGCCTGGCTACTCCAACCTCGGCCAACAGCTCCGCCCCCCCGTAGTTCCTCACCCAAGCCTCTCCAGGTTCTCCTTTACCCAAATCCAGATAGCAGATGTTCTGAAAGAGCTGCAAAACCTGGACCCGTACAAATCAGCTGGGCTTGACAATCTGGACCCGCTATTTCTGAAACTATCTGCCGCCATTGTCGCAACCCCTATTACCAGCCTGTTCAACCTCTCTTTCATATCGTCTGAGATCCCCAAGGATTGAAAGCTGCCGCAGTCATCCCCCTCTTCAAAGGAGGAGACACCCTGGACCCAAACTGCTATAGACCTATATCCATCCTGCCCTGCCTATCTAAGGTCTTCGAAAGCCAAGTCAACAAACAGGTCACTGACCATCTCGAATCCCACCGTACCTTCTCCGCTGTGCAATCTGGTTTCCGAGCCGGTCACGGGTGCACCTCAGCCACACTCAAGGTACTAAATGATATCATAACCGCCATCGATAAAAGACAGTACTGTGCAGCCGTCTTCATCGACCTCGCCAAGGCTTTCGACTCTGTCAATCACCAAATTCTTATCGGCAGACTCAACAGCCTCGCTTTTTCGGATGACTGCCTTGCCTGGTTCACCAATTACTTTGCAGACAGAGTTCAGTGTGTCAAATCAGAGGGCATGCTGTCCGGTCCTCTGGCAGTCTCTATGGGGGTGCCACAGGGTTCAATTCTCGGGCCGACTCTTTTCTCTGTATATATCAATGATGTTGCTCTTGCTGCGGGCGATTCCCTGATCCACCTCTACGCAGACGACACCATTCTATATACTTTCGGCCCGTCATTGGACACTGTGCTATCAAACCTCCAAACGAGCTTCAATGCCATACAGCACTCCTTCCGTGGCCTCCAACTGCTCTTAAACGCGAGTAAAACCAAATGCATGCTTTTCAACCGATCGCTGCCTGCACCCGCATGCCCGACTAGCATCACCACCCTGGATGGTTCCAACCTTGAATATGTGGACATCTATAAGTACCTAGGTGTCTGGCTAGACTGCAAACTCTCCTTCCAGACTCACATCAAACATCTCCAATCAAAAATCAAATCCAGAGTCGGCTTTCTATTCCGCAACAAAGCCTCCTTCACTCACGCTGCCAAGCTTACCCTAGTAAAACTGACTATCCTACCGATCCTCGACTTCGGCGATGTCATCTACAAAATGGCTTCCAACACTCTACTCAGCAAACTGGATGCAGTCTATCACAGTGCCATCCGTTTTGTCACTAAAGCACCTTATACCACCCACCACTGCGACTTGTATGCTCTAGTCGGCTGGCCCTCACTACATATCCGTCGCCAGACCCACTGGCTCCAGGTCATTTACAAGTCCATGCTAGGTAAAGCTCCGCCTTATCTCAGTTCACTGGTCACGATGGCAACACCCATCCGTAGCACGCGCTCCAGCAGGTGTATCTCACTGATCATCCCTAAAGCCAACACCTCATTTGGCCGCCTTTCGTTCCAGTACTCTGCTGCCTGTGACTGGAACGAATTGCAAAAATCGCTGAAGTTGGAGACTTTTATCTCCCTCACCAACTTCAAACATCAGCTATCCGAGCAGCTAACCGATCGCTGCAGCTGTACATAGTCTATAGGTAAATAGCTCACCCTTTTTCACCTACCTCATTCCCATACTGTTTTTATACTGTTTTTATTTATTTACTTTTCTGCTCTTTTGCACACCAATATCTCTACCTGTACATGCCCATCTGATCATTTATCACTCCAGTGTTAATCTGCAAAATTGTATTATTCGCCTACCTCCTCATGCCTTTTGCACACATTGTATATAGACTGCCCATTTTTTTCTACTGTGTTATTGACTTGCTAATTGTTTACTCCATGTGTAACTCTGTTGTCTGTTCACACTGCTATGCTTTATCTTGGCCAGGTCGCAGTTGCAAATGAGAACTTGTTCTCAACTAGCCTACCTGGTTAAATAAAGGTGAAATAAAAAAAATAAAAAATAAAAAAAAGAGTTTGCATTGACTTCTCTCCCCATAGGAATACATTGCCTGCACCCCTAAATTCAACCTGAAGCCTATGTGGGTTATGAATGTCGTATGAACCTGTCTTCGATGACAGTCCATCAGGCCACTACGAGGTCTACCTGTGTTGATTCTAAGCTTCCTGGACCAACCAGAAGTGGTTAAAATCACCCTAAAAGTGTTTATCCATACCCTGCCTGCAGTTTGATAGACAGTGCATTCAACCCTGTGTAAATCAGTCAGTTCTTAACATAAGGACTCAAAACTCAGGATTCTGTAAAAGCATACCCCAGTGAGGATATGTGTTGACTTATAGCTTCCTGTGCCAACCGGAAGTGCCACAATTGGTGTCTCTTGGGCTGTTTCGAGGGGTTAAAAAAGTCAGATCTTTCCAAAACTTCATATATGTGATTAGGCAACCCCCATGAACTGTAAATCAGTCATTTTTCCCGTAAAATTTCTAAGGAAAACTAAATCACACACACACACAGCTTGGAAGTAGGGACCCATTGGGGTGCGTAGAGACACACACTGCCTGCATTAGTTAACCATGTTGGAACTTTTAAAGAACCGTTGGACCTAGAGTTCGAAACTTTAGAATCCTGTTCTAGACTTCCGGTCGATAGTGCGTGGTGAGTTACGTGGCTCTAGAAGGTTCTCGGACAGAGAAACAGCCTCGTACATTTGCAATGATTTCAATTCATTTTTGCATCACGAAAATGACGACATTTAGAAATGTCCCAGAGTCGCAAGACTAGGTGCATTGCGACCATCTCGGCCCATATAGACAGACCCCAAAGTTTCTGTCCAATAGCTCATTCAAGGACCCCGTAGCAAGTCATGGAAAAAGTGGATTTTCAGCACCAATTAGGGTTTTGCTCGGACACCAAATGACCGATCGAGCCGAAACTTGGGATTCGGGGTCACCTCAGCTAGGCCTACAAGTAACATAAGAAATGGACCCACAGCTAGAACGTAACTACATGTTTTATGTTTTTTTTTTATGGTTTGAACCGAAGGCGTTGTGAATTTTGGGCCAGCTCTGAAGTATGTGATAGTTGGCTACTAAACGAGTTGGAAAAAGTGGGTTTAGTGTCAGTTTGTATCAGTTTGGTGTCAGAATGATATCTAATTGACTGATGGACAGTGACTTGCTGGTGACTCTTGTCCATTTGCAATATGTTTAAACAGTGAGGTACCATCACTAAGGGGGATTCTGAAATCAACCCTAACGAGCCAATGAGATGAACCAGAATCACTGCCCAGCCATCCCGAGTTCATCGGGCCAGTCAATTTCACATTCCTGCAGGATTTTATAGCATGACAAATTCGTGATGGTACCTGCCCATTGAACCATATTGCAAATGCACAGTGACTTTGCAAAAGTAAGAAAACATAAACAAATGGACATGATGAAATCAACACAATGAGTGATGGAAAGGTACAACTATCACTGCTCGGCCATCCTGTGTTCATCAGGCCAGTTAATTTTGCATTTTTGAGCATGTCAAATTTCATATGGTTAATGCCCATTGAACCATATTGCAAATGCACGTGCACTTGCAATATGATTGTATCGTGAAAAACATCACCAAATGGACATGATGAAATTAACACAACGAGTGATGGAAAGGAACAACTATTACTGCCCGGCCATCCTGTGTTCCCATAGCGGGCATTAATATCAGAATGACCGGTAAATGCATTGACAACCATATTTTTATTTTTGGGTTACCAGGTGCCTATTTTTAATCACCAGTTGCACAACAATGCGTATCCATCAGAATATTTTAAACAGTCCATAAAGCACTCAGGACGGCCCCCATAGATAGAGGGCCGTAGTAGGGTACTCCCATAGCGGGCATGGACAATAGGAGTCCTGGTAAATGCATTTACAACCATATTTTTATTTTTGGGTTACCAGTTGCACAACAATGCACGTGCATTTGCAATATGATTCTATAGTGAAAAACATCACCAAATGGACATGATGAAATCAACACAACGAGTGATGGAAAGGAACAACTATCACTGCCCGGCCATCCTGTGTTCATCAGGCCAGTCAATTTTGCATTCCTGCAGGATTTTTATAGCATGACAAAATCGAGATGGTACATGCCCATTGAACCATATTGCAAATGCACAGTGACTTTGCAAAAGTGAGAAAACATAAACAAATGGACATGATGAAATCAACACAACGAGTGATGGAAAGGTACAACTATCACTGCTCGGCCATCCTGTGTTCATCAGGCCAGTCAATTTAGCATTTTTGAGCATGTCAAATTTCATATGGTAAATGCCCATTTAAACATATTGCAAATGCACGTGCACTTGCAATATGATTCAACAGTGAAAAACATCACAAAATGGACATGATGAAATCAACACAACGAGCGTTGGAAGGGAGCAACTATCACTTCCAGGCCATTCTGTGTTCATCAGGCCAGTCAATTTTGCATTTCTGCAAGATTTTTGAGCATGTCAAATTTCTTATGGCATTTGGCCCCAAAAAAGTGACTTTTGACTTTGACTTTGACTTCCTATGAAATCAATGGACAAATCATATTCCTTATGCACAAGTAAAAAAATAAATAAATTATGATAATAAAATACAACTAAAGTATGTTGATACAGTCCTTATACGTGTGTAATTGACACAAAATTTGAAATAATTTCGAAAAACGGTCCAGAACGCACTTTTTTAAGGGGTGAAAAAAAATCATTTTTTCAAAATTTTGCTTTGGATGTTGACTTGGGTTACATTTCCAATACGAAAAACCATGGTGGAACGGATTCGCCACCTGTTGAATTTTTAAAGTGTTACAACTGGCAATTGCCATATGGCATTTGCAATACACTTTGCATGAATCAACGCCGAATTGGGTGGTATTGGACAATGTGTATATGGTTTGTCCGATGCCAATGAATTCCCATTCATTTTTGTCCAATACAGGGGGTAATTCCTTACTGTATATAGCCTCCACATTGACTCTGTACCAGTACCTCCTGTATATAGCCTCCACATTGACTATGTACCAGTACCTCCTGTATATAGCCTCCACATTGACTCTGTACCGGAACCCCTCAATATAGCCTCCACATTGACTCTGTACTGGTACCCCCTGTGTATAGTCTCCACATTCACTCTGTACTGGTACCCCCTATATATAGTCTCCACATTGACTCTGTACTGGTACCCCTGTATATAGCCTCCACATTGACTCTGTACTGGTACCCCTGTATATAGTCTCCACATTGACTCTGTACCGGTACCCCCTGTGTATAGTCTCCACATTGACTCTGTACCGGTACCCCTGTATATAGTCTCCACATTGACTCTGTACCAGTACCCCCTGTATATAGTCTCCACATTGACTATGTACCAGTACCTCCTGTATATAGCCTCCACATTGACTCTGTACCGGTACCCCCTGTATATAGTCTCCACATTGACTCTGTACCGGTACCCCCTGTGTATAGTCTCCACATTGACTCTGTACCGGTACCCCCTGTATATAGTCTCCACATTGACTCTGTACCAGTACCCCTGTATATAGTCTCCACATTGACTATGTACCAGTACCTCCTGTATATAGCCTCCACATTGACTCTGTACCGGTACCCCCTGTATATAGTCTCCACATTGACTCTGTACCAGTACCTCCTGTATATAGTCTCCACATTGACTCTGTACGAGTACCTCCTGTATATAGCCTCCACATTGACTCTGTACCGGAACCCCTCAATATAGCCTCCACATTGACTCTGTACTGGTACCCACTGTATATAGTCTCCACATTGACTATGTACCAGTACCTCCTGTATATAGCCTCCACATTGACTGTACCGGTACCCCCAGTATATTGTCTCCACATTGACTCTGTACCAGTACCTCCTGTATATAGCCTCCACATTGACTCTGTACCAGTACCTCCTGTATATAGTCTCCACATTGACTCTGTACAAGTACCTCCTGTATATAGTCTCCACATTGACTCTGTACTGGTACCCCCTGTATATAGTCTCCACATTGACTCTGTACCGGTACCCCTGTGTATAGCCTCCACATTGACTCTGTACCGGTACCCCCTGTATATAGTCTCCACATTGACTCTGTACCGGTACCCCCTGTGTATAGTCTCCACATTGACTCTGTACCGGTACCCCTGTATATAGTCTCCACATTGACTCTGTACCAGTACCCCTGTATATAGTCTCCACATTGACTATGTACCAGTACCTCCTGTATATAGCCTCCACATTGACTCTGTACCGGTACCCCCTGTATATAGTCTCCACATTGACTCTGTACCAGTACCTCCTGTATATAGTCTCCACATTGACTCTGTACGAGTACCTCCTGTATATAGCCTCCACATTGACTCTGTACCGGAACCCCCTCAATATAGCCTCCACATTGACTCTGTACTGGTACCCACTGTATATAGTCTCCACATTGACTATGTACCAGTACCTCCTGTATATAGCCTCCACATTGACTGTACCGGTACCCCCAGTATATAGTCTCCACATTGACTCTGTACCAGTACCTCCTGTATATAGCCTCCACATTGACTCTGTACCAGTACCTCCTGTATATAGTCTCCACATTGACTCTGTACAAGTACCTCCTGTATATAGTCTCCACATTGACTCTGTACTGGTACCCCCTGTATATAGTCTCCACATTGACTCTGTACCGGTACCCCCTGTGTATAGTCTCCACATTGACTCTGTACCGGTACCCCTGTATATAGTCTCCACATTGACTCTGTACCAGTACCCCTGTATATAGTCTCCACATTGACTATGTACCAGTACCTCCTGTATATAGCCTCCACATTGACTCTGTACCGGTACCCCCTGTATATAGTCTCCACATTGACTCTGTACCGGTACCCCCTGTGTATAGTCTCCACATTGACTCTGTACCGGTACCCCCTGTATATAGTCTCCACATTGACTCTGTACCAGTACCCCCTGTATATAGTCTCCACATTGACTATGTACCAGTACCTCCTGTATATAGCCTCCACATTGACTCTGTACCGGTACCCCTGTATATAGTCTCCACATTGACTCTGTACCAGTACCTCCTGTATATAGTCTCCACATTGACTCTGTACTGAGTACCTCCTGTATATAGCCTCCACATTGACTCTGTACCGGAACCCCTCAATATAGCCTCCACATTGACTCTGTACTGGTACCCACTGTATATAGTCTCCACATTGACTATGTACCAGTACCTCCTGTATATAGCCTCCACATTGACTGTACCGGTACCCCCAGTATATAGTCTCCACATTGACTCTGTACCAGTACCTCCTGTATATAGCCTCCACATTGACTCTGTACCAGTACCTCCTGTATATAGTCTCCACATTGACTCTGTACAAGTACCTCCTGTATATAGTCTCCACATTGACTCTGTACTGGTACCCCTGTATATAGTATCCACATTGACTCTGTACCAGTACCTCCTGTATAAAGCCTCCACATTGACTCTGTACCGGTACCCCCTGTATATAGTCTCCACATTGACTCTGTACAAGTACCTCCTGTATATAGCCTCCACATTGACTCTGTACTGGTACCCCCTGTATATAGTCTCCACATTGACTCTGTACCGGTACCCCCTGTATATAGTCTCCACATTGACTCTGTACCAGTACCTCCTGTATATAGCCTCCACATTGACTCTGTACCGGTACCCCTGTATATAGTCTCCACATTGACTCTGTACCAGTACCTCCTGTATATAGCCTCCACATTGACTCTGTACCGGTTCCCCCTGTATATTGTCTCCACATTGACTCTGTACCAGTACCTCCTGTATATAGCCTCCACATTGACTCTGTACTGGTACCCCCTGTATATAGTCTCCACATTGACTCTGTACCGGTACCCCCTGTATATAGCCTCCACATTGACTCTGTACCGGTACCTCCTGTATATAGTCTCCACATTGACTCTGTACCGGTACCCCCTGTATATAGTCTCCACATTGACTCTGTACCGGTGCTCCTGTATATAGTCTCCACATTGACTTTGTACCAGCACCTCCTGTATATAGCCTCCACATTGACTCTGTACCAGTACCCCCTCAATATCGCCTCCACATTGACTCTGTACCGGTTCCCCTTGTATATAGTCTCCACATTGACTCTGTACCCGTACCCCCTGTATATAGTCTCCACATTGACTCAGTACCGGTACCTCCTGTATATAGCCTCCACATTACATTACATTTAAGTCATTTAGCAGACGCTCTTATCCAGAGCGTCTTACAAATTGGTGCATTCACCTTATGACATCCAGTGGAACAGCCACTTTACAATAGTGCATCTAAATCTTTTAAGGGGGGTGAGAAGGATTACTTTATCCTATCCTAGGTATTCCTTAAAGAGGTGGGGTTTCAGGTGTCTCCGGAAGGTGGTGATTGACTCCGCTGTCCTGGCGTCGTGAGGGAGTGTGTTCCACCATTGGGGAGCCAGAGCAGCGAACAGTTTTGACTGGGCTGAGCGGTAACTGTACTTCCTCAGTGGTAGGGAGGCGAGCAGGCCAGAGGTGGATGAACGCAGTGCCCTTGTTTGGGTGTAGGGCCTGATCAGAGCCTGGAGGTACTGAGGTGCCATTCCCCTCACAGCTCCGTAGGCAAGCACCATGGTCTTGTAGCGGATGCGAGCTTCAACTGGAAGCCAGTGGAGAGAGCGGAGGAGCGGGGTGACGTGAGAGAACTTGGGAAGGTTGAACACCAGACGGGCTGCGGCGTTCTGGATGAGTTGTAGGGGTTTAATGGCACAGGCAGGGAGCCCAGCCAACAGCGAGTTGCAGTAATCCAGACGGGAGATGACAAGTGCCTGGATTAGGACCTGCGCCGCTTCCTGTGTGAGGCAGGGTCGTACTCTGCGGATGTTGTAGAGCATGAACCTACAGGAACGGGCCACCGCCTTGATGTTAGTTGAGAACGACAGGGTGTTGTCCAGGATCACGCCAAGGTTCTTAGCGCTCTGGGAGGAGGACACAATGGAGTTGTCAACCGTGATGGCGAGATCATGGAACGGGCAGTCCTTCCCGGGAGGAAGAGCAGCTCCGTCTTGCCGAGGTTCAGCTTGAGGTGGTGATCCGTCATCCACACTGATATGTCTGCCAGACATGCAGAGATGCGATTCGCCACCTGGTCATCAGAAGGGGGAAAGGAAGATTAATTGTGTGTCGTCTGCATAGCAATGATAGGAGAGACCATGTGAGGTTATGACAGAGCCAAGTGACTTGGTGTATAGCGAGAATAGGAGAGGGCCTAGAACAGAGCCCTGGGGGACACCAGTGGTGAGAGCGCGTGGTGAGGAGACAGATTCTCGCCACGCCACCTGGTAGGAGCGACCTGTCAGGTAGGACGCAATCCAAGCGTGGGCCGCGCCGGAGATGCCCAACTCGGAGAGGGTGGAGAGGAGGATCTGATGGTTCACAGTATCGAAGGCAGCCGATAGGTCTAGAAGGATGAGAGCAGAGGAGAGAGAGTTAGCTTTAGCAGTGCGGAGCGCCTCCGTGATACAGAGAAGAGCAGTCTCAGTTGAATGACTAGTCTTGAAACCTGACTGATTTGGATCAGGAAGGTCATTCTGAGAGAGATAGCGGGAGAGCTGGCCAAGGACGGCACGTTCAAGAGTTTTGGAGAGAAAAGAAAGAAGGGATACTGGTCTGTAGTTGTTGACATCGGAGGGATCGACATTGACTCTGTACTGGTACCCCCTCTATATAGTCTCCACATTGACTCTGTACCGGTACACCCTGTATTTCACCCCACTATTGTTAGTTACTGCTGCTCATTAATTATTTGTTATTCTTATCTCTTACTTTTTTAAAGGATTTTCTTAAAACTGCTTGTTGGTTAAGGGTTTGAAAGGAAGAATTTCACTGTAAGGTTCCACCTATTCTATTCGGCACACCTGACAAATACGATTAGATTTTATTTGATTTGACAGGGTGCTGAAAGTAGGCTAATTTGAAAAGGCCAAATTCATTTCAACAATCTTCATTTTAAATATTACTTTAGGCTACTAACAACAAGAGGGCTTTGTGCTGGAGCCCATTTCTTCCTATTCAAGAAATAAGAGGTAGGACTACCTGTTTGATTGACTAAATAATAGTCGACTATCCATGGCCTTGGTCAGCCATTTCCTTTAGTCACCGTGCACCTCTTCAAAAGCTCAGTGTCAGTGAAGAGCTTAGTGTGTTAAGTTAAAATGTCTAAAAAACATTGTCTGCGTGAGATTTTTAAAAACAATTAATGGACCTGATTATGTAGAGATTCAACATTTCAACAGGCTATAAAACAACATACTAACTCTAAATTATCCAGATAGACTTTTTTTGGACTTTATTATTATTATTATTATTATTATTATTATTATTTCAATGTTATGGCTGCTGCTAAATAAATCAACTGGCAGGAGCGCTCAGTATTTCAACAACACATCAACAACAACACATCAACAACAACACATCAACAACAACACATCAACAACAACACATCAACAACAACACATCAACAACAACACATCAACAACAACACATCAACACCAACACATCAACAACAACACATCAACACCAACACATCAACAACAACACATCAACACCAACACATCAACACCAACACATCAACAACAACACATCAACAACAACACATCAACAACAACACATCAACAACAACACATCAACACCAACACATCAACAACAACACATCAACACCAACACATCAACAACAACACATCAACAACAACACATCAACACCAACACATCAACACCAACACATCAACAACAACACATCAACAACAACACATCAACAACAACACATCAACAACAACACATCAACAACAACACATCAACAACAACACATCAACAACAACACATCAACAACAACACATCAACACCAACACATCAACAACAACACATCAACACCAACACATCAACAACAACACATCAACAACAACACATCAACAACAACACATCAACAACAACACATCAACAACAACACATCAACAACAACACATCAACAACAACACATCAACAACAACACATCAACAACAACACATCAACAACAACACATCAACAACGTGCCTTTAGATTTTGCATTTAGACTGTATGAAATTAAATGTATGTACACTACAAATATATATATTTTTAACTTACAATTAAATAAGTAGCTTCCTTTTCAGCGTAGCTATTTTCTATGTTCTATGTCTATTGTTGAAACCATCACGTTCCAACCAATTTCACAACCACACAATATTACTGATGTACAAAACATTAACATTTTAAATACAGACCATTCTAAATGCAGACCTTCACACTTCCCACAATACACTGAAGTCCCTGGCGCTGCATATGTAATTTATTACGTTTATTTGTCAGGGACAACGTACAACCAAACTCAAACATACGTCTCCGAATATGGGAAGTGATGCATTGCACCAGATTTAGCTGACAGCTAATTTACATCTGCCGTCCAGGTTCACACTCTGAACCTCGTCATTACACATTACTCTGTATGAGTAATGACGAAGTGCAGGGACGGTCTCATACAATGTTTTATTCAGTTGGGCTCAGATTAATGCATGATCCTGTTATATAGCTAGATTTAGATCATGTGTTGTAAGGGAGAACATTGAAATGTAACTTCACTAATGAATAACAGTTGCTCTTTCACTCTATCCATCTCTGTCTCCATCCTTTTCTTCCCATAACTTCCCTCGTTCTCTACCTTTCTGTCCCAAGTTCTCTCTCTTCCCGGGCCACTCTATAACCCTCTCTCTACAGCACCTCATATTAGTTAAAAGACCGTCTGACAATGTCCTTCTGCTATCTCTCTCACTCTCTCTCACTCTCTCACTCTCTCTCACTCTCTCTCGCTCTCTCTATTGCTCTCTCTCGCTCTCTCTCTCTCTCTATCCCTCTCTCTCCCTCTCTCTCTCCGTCTCTCTCTCTCTCTCTCTCTCTCTCTCTCTCTCTCTCTCTCTCTCTCTCTCTCTCTCTCTCTCTCTCTCTCTCTCTCTCTCTCTCTCTCTCTCTCTCTCTCTCTCTCTCTCTCTCTCTCTCTCTCTCTCTCTCTCTCTCTCTCTCTCTCTCTCTCTCTCTCTCTCTCTCTCTCTCTCTCTCTCACTCTGCACTGAGTGGAAGAGTTGACAGTGATTGTCTATGGTTTTCACTTGCAGTAACATTCTGGAGGAAGATAAGAAATATGCAAGGCTAATTCGTTTTTTTCCTCTCTTTCTCTCTGTGTGTCTCTGCCTTTCTGTCTCTCAATTCAATTCAATTCAATTCAAGGGCTTTATTGGCATGGGAAACATCTGTTAACATTGCCAAAGCAAGTGAGGTAGATAATATATAAAGTTAATATATAAAGTGAAATAAACAATAAAAATTAACAGTAAACATTACACATACAGAAGTTTCAAAACAATAAAGACATTACAAATGTCATGTTATATATATACAGTGTTTTAACAATGTACAAATGGTAAAGGACACAAGATAAAATAAATAAGCATAAATATGGGTTGTATTTACAATGGTGTGTGTTCTTCACTGGTTGCCCTTTTCTCGTGGCAACATGTCACAAATCTTGCTGCTGTGATGGAACACTGTGGAATTTCACCCAGTAGATATGGGAGTTTTTCAAAATTGGATTTGTTTTCGAATTCTTTGTGGATCTGTGTAATCTGAGGGAAATATGTCTCTCTAATATGGTCATAGATTGGGCAGGATGTTAGGAAGTGCAGCTCAGTTTCCACCTCATTTTGTGGGCAGTGAGCACATAGCCTGTCTTCTCTTAAGAGCCATGTCTGCCTACGGCGGCCTTTCTCAATAGCAAGGCTATGCTCACTGAGTCTGTACATAGTCAAAGCTTTCCTTAATTTTGGGTCAGTCACAGTGGTCAGGTATTCTGCCACTGTGTACTCTCTGTGTAGGGCCAAATAGCATTCTAGTTTGCTCTGTTTTTATCTTAATTCTTTCCAATGTGTCAAGTAATTATGTTTTTGTTTTCTCATGATTTGGTTGGGTCTAATTGTGCTGCTGTCCTGTCCTCTCTCTCTCTCTCTCTCTCTCTCTCTCTCTCTCTCTCTCTCTCTCTCTCTCTCTCTCTCTCTCTCTCTCTCTCTCTCTCTCTCTCTCTCTCTCTCTCTCTCTCTCTCTCTCTCTCTCACTCTCTCTCTCTCTCTCTCTCTCTCTCTCTCTCTCTCTCTCTCTCTCTCTCTCTCTCTCTCTCTCTCTCTCACTCTCTCTCTCTCTCTCTCTCTCTCTCTCTCTCTCTCTGTCTCTCTCTCTCTCTCTTTCTCTCTCTCTCTCCCTCTCTCAATTCGATTCAATTTAAGGGGCTTTATTGGCATGGGAAACGTGTTTATATTGCCAAAGTAAGTGAAATAGATAATGAACAAAAGGGAAATAAACAATAAAAAATGAACAGTAAACATTGCACTTGCAAAAAGTTTCAAAGGAAAAGAGACATTTCATATGTCATATTACTGTAAATCGCTTCCTTTTAAGTGGAGTCTCATTTTGGTGTTTAGTGAAGTCTTGGTTAGTGAGCGGACCCTAGACCTCACAACCATTAAGGGCAATGGGTTCTATGACTGATTAAAATGTGTTTAGCCAGATCCTAGTTGGTATGTTTACATGTTTACAGCTTTCGTTTACAGTTAACTGTAGCGCTGATGTTTTAGGCCAAGGTACGTATGGTTTTTTTGTGTGCTCTAGGGTGTCTAGATGGAATTTATATTTGTTGTCTTGGCAACTGGACTTTTTTTGGAACACCATTATTTTTGTCTGACCGTCAGGGCCCAAGTCTGACAGAATCTGTGCAGAATATTTAGGTGCTGCTCTAGGCCCTTCTTGGTTGGGGACAGAAGCACCAGATCATCAGCAAACAGTAAACACTTGGACTTCAAATTCTTGGAGGGTGAGGCCGGGTGCTGCAGACTGTGCCTTCGCCAATTCATTCATATGTATGTTGAAGAGGGTGTGGCTTAAGCTGCAACCCTGTCTCACCCCAAAGCCCTGTGGAAACAAATGTGCGTGTTTTTGCCAATTTAAAACCCACACATGTTTGTGTACATGGATTATTAAAATGTGAATGTCCCCCAAAAACGCTTTACAGAGCTGTGGACTCGAGTCACAAATATGATGACTTGCAATTCGACTTGGACTTTAACACACAATGACTTGTGACTTAACTTAACAAAAGCTCCTTCTTTATTCCGTAGTGTATTTCTCTATTGTTTTAGTGATTCACCATAGTGAAGGTGTAGGCTCAGGTTTTCTTGGTCTCTGTTGTTTTTGGTAGGGCAGTTTTCTCAATTCTCAATTTGTTGTTGTAATTTTTTTAGTTTTTTTTAGGTTGCCTGCTTAACATTTTTTAGGTTTGATAGGAAAGCAGAGGTCAAATACACGGTTGAGGTTTTCTACTGCCAAGTTTACACCTTCACTATTACAGTGAAACATCTTGTTCAGGAAGTGTTTCGAAGGGATTGAATTTGCTGTTGACTAACTGTTTTTTGGTAGGTTTCCACATGACTTTCCTTCCATCTATAGCATGTCTTAATATTATGCAGTTTCTTTGGCTTTGATGCCTCATGATTGACTATTGCTCTTTTCAAATAGACTGTGATTTTGCTGTGATCTGATAGAAGTGTCGGTGGACTGACTGTGAACGCTCTGAGACTCTGCGATGAGGTCAGTGATAAAGTAGT
>NC_068433.1:8055735-8125735 GCF_023373465.1 Oncorhynchus keta
ATATCGTTAAAGAGACTATGCAAATATGATGAACAGAGAGTAGCAGTAGCGTAAAAGAGGGGTTGGCGGGTGGTGGGTGGCGGGACACAATGCAGATAGCCCGGTTAGTAGTCCCGTTCAGTCCCATTCTGTAAGCTGGTGTGGTCTACCACTTCGCAGCTTAGCTGTTGTTTCTCCTAGACGTTTCCATTTCACAATAACAGCAGTTACAGTTGACCAGAGTAGCTCTTGCAGGGCAGAAATTTGACAAACTGACTTGTTGGAACGGTGGCATTGTATGGCGGTGCCACATTGAATGTCACTGAGCTCTTCAGTAAGGCCATTCTACTGCCAATGTTTGTCGATGGAGATTGCATGGCTGTGTGTTCTATTTTATACACCTGTCAGCAGCGGGTGAAACAGCCTAAACAGTATATATAGTGTATGATCCCTGATTCATGTCACTTGTTAAATCCAATTAAATCTGTGTGCCATTTAGAGGGTGCCCCTGAACGGGGTATGGTAGTAGGTGCCATGTTCACTGGTTTGTATCAAGAACTGCAACGGTGCTGAAGGTGTTCCTAATGTTTTGTATACTCAGTGTGTAAGCACCCCTATTTGATTTGACACAAAACCCCTCCCTCTACACACACACACACACACACACACACACACACACACACACACACACACACACACACACACACACACACACACACACACACACACACACACACACACACACACACACACACACACACACACACACACACAGAACTAGCCCCATCTGTCTGATGAGAGACATCCCTGTCCAGTCAGCTCTACAGTAATAGCCAGGGAGACATGGGGGATATGGGTCTATTGATGCTGATGCTGAGGAATGAAGACTGATGTCTGTACAGCACAGCCAGGGCAGATTCATACACAGGGGAGGGGAGGGGGTGGGGGGATGTGGGGATGTGGGGATGGGAGAGAATCTGACGAGAGGAGAGAAGGCCTTGACAGAAGCGGCTGGCTGAACAACCTCGGCAGAAGCGGAAGCGAGAGAGGGGGTGGGGGGTGGGGGGTGACGGGCTTCAGAGTAGCCCATGCCCAAGCCTGTCACAACTCCTCAAGTCAACACACACACAGAGCAGAGGAGCACAGCCTCCAGGCGAAGAGAAGGAGAGAGAGAGAGGATCCATACTACAGTAATAAATCAGAGAGAGAGGATCCAGACTACAGTAATAGATCAGAGAGAGAGAGAGAGAGGATCCAGACTACAGTAATAGATCAGAGAGAGAAAGAGAGAGAGAGAGAGATCCAGACTACAGTAAGAGAGAGAGAGAGAGAGGATCCAGACCACAGAAATAAATCAGAGAGATAGAGAGAGCATCCAGACTATATTAATAGAGAGAGAGAGAGAGAGAGGATCCAGACCACAGCAATAAATCAGAGAGATAGAGAGAGCATCCAGACTATATTAATAGATCAGAGAGAGAGAGAGAGGATCCAGACTACAGTAATAGATCAGAGAGATAGAGAGAGCATCCAGACTATATTAATAGATCAGAGAGAGAGAGAGAGAGACGATCCAGACTACAGTAATAGATCAGAGAGATAGAGAGAGCATCCAGACTATATTAATAGATCGGAGAGAGAGAGAGAGAGAGAGAGAGAGAGGGGATCCAGACTACAGTAATAGATCAGAGAGAGAGAGAGAGAGAGAGGAGATCCAGACTACTGTAATAGATCAGAGAGAGAGAGGATCCAGACTACATTAATAGATCGGAGAGAGAGAGAGAGAGACAGAGAAGATCCAGACTACAGTAATAGATCATA
Organism: Oncorhynchus keta; assembly: GCF_023373465.1. NCBI lineage: Eukaryota > Metazoa > Chordata > Actinopteri > Salmoniformes > Salmonidae > Oncorhynchus > Oncorhynchus keta. The sequence goes on from NC_068433.1 coordinate 8,057,536, forward strand.
GAGAGAAAGAGAATCCAGACTACAGTAATAGATCAGAGAGAGAGAGAGGATCCAGACTACAGTAATAGATCAGAGAGAGAGAGAGAGAGAGAGAGAGAGACTTTGCCTGTATGTAGAATATTGCAATAACATCCAATGTAAAGCACAAAATAGTGCAGAGCAGAATTATGAGGACCCCCGCTAAATAATAAAATATAGAAACAAAATATTAAATTCTACAATCACCTAAAAATACGTGATTCTGAAATGTTCCATGACAGAGCCCTCACCTACAGGGAGAAGAGTCCTTTCTGCCAGCTGGTATGGAGACTCTTGTCACAAACACAAACAGAGCCCACAGAGCCCCAGGAGAGCAACACAATTAGACCCAGCAAATCATGAGAAAACAAAAAGATAATTACTTGTCACATTGGAAAAAATGCACAAAGAAACTGAGCAAACTAAAATAATAATAAAAAAAATTACAGTATGTTCCAATGGAATAGAGAAATGGCTACATACAGCCTTGTAACGATGTGCAAATAGTTAAAGTTCAAAAGGGAAATAAATAAACATAAATATGGGTTGTATTTACAATGATGTTTGTTCTTCACTGGTTGCCCTTTTCCTTGTGGCAACAGGTCACACATCTTGCTGCTGTGATGGAACACTGTGGTATTTCACCTTGTAGATATGGGACTTTATTAAATTGGATTTGATTTCCAATTCTTTGTAGGTCTGTGTAATCTGAGGGGAAAAATGTGTCCTAATATGGTCATACATTGGGCAGGAGGTTAGAAAATGCAGCTCAGTTTCTACCTCATTTTGTGGGCAGTGAGCACATAGCCTGTCTTCTCTTGAAAGCCATGTCTGCCTACGGCGGCCTTTCTCAATAGCAAGGCTATGTTCACTGAGTCTGTACATAGTCCAATCTTTCCCTCATTTTGGGTCAGTCACAGTGGTCTGTTATTTTGCCACAGTGTAAACTCTGTTTAGGGCCAAATAGGCATTTTAGTTTGCTCTGTTCTTTTTTTGTTAATTCTTTCCAATGTGACAAGTAATTATCTTTTTGTTTTCTCATGATTTGGTTGGGTCTAATTGTGTTGCTCTCCTGGGGCTCTGTGGGGTCTGTTTGTGTTTGTGTTTGAGAAGAGTCTCCATACCAGCTGGCAGAAAGGACTCTTCTCCCTGTAGGTGAGGGCTCTGTCATGGAAGGTTCCGAAATCGCTTCCTTTAAGGTGGTTGTAGAATTTAGCGGCTCGTTTCTGGATTTTGATAGTTAGCTGGTATCGGCCTAATTCTGCTCTGCATGTATTATGCAGTGTTTTACGTTGTACACGGAGGATATTTTGCAGAATTCTCTCTCTCTCTTTCCCTCTCTTTCTCTGATTGTCTATAGTGAGGTCTGTGTGTGTTGCTATGCCTGTGAGCTTTATCTACTGGGGTTATTTTAAGACCACAGAGCAGATACTACATCCACTATTGTGACTGTCAGAAGGTCTGAGACTGTGGCAGGTTAGAAACACAAGAACAACCTCTCCTCCCTCTCTCTCTCTTTCGCTCTCTCCCACTTACTCCCCTTCTATCGCTCTCACTCCCTCTCTCTCTCTCTCTCTCTCTTTCGCTCTCTCCCACTAACTCCCCTTCTATCTCTCTCGCTCCCTTTTTCGCTCTCTCCCACTAAATCCCCTTCTATCTCTCTCTCTCTCTTTCGCTCTCTCCCACTAACTCCCCTTCTATCTCTCTCTCCTTTCTCTCTCCCACTCTCTCTCTCTCTCTCTCTCTCTCTCTCTCTCTCTCTCTCTCTCTCTTTCGCTCTCTCCCACTAACTCCCCTTCTATCTCTCTTGCTTTTCCTTTCTCTCTCTCTCTCTCTCTCTCTCTCTCTCTCTCTCTCTCTCTCTCTCTCTCTCTCTCTCTCTCTCTCTCTCTTTTCCCTCTCTCCCACTAACTCCCCTTCTATCTTTCTCGCTCCCTTTTCTCTCTCTCTCTCTCTCTCTCTCTCTCTCTCTCTCGTTCTCTCTCTCTCTCTCTCTCTCTCTCTCTCTCTCTCTCTCTCTCTCTCTCTCTCTCTCGTTCTCTCTCTCTCCATTGTGGAAAAACAACAATGCAGCACTACTTTTCTAGCTCGATGGTATTTTTGTGTTGTCACGTCAACAACAGTATGTTTAGAAACTTCAATACAACCCTGTTGAATAAAGAAAAATTATTGTGACATGCATATCATGTAAAATTGAAGAATGGCCAATCAGCAACAATGTATAGTTCAACAGGGCCCTGCTCTGTATATTCAATGGTGGATAATGCCATGTAATGAAATGTTTATAGTACCCAGTGAAACATCTATAGTAACCAGGGAAACGTCTATAGTAACCAGGGAAACGTCTATAGTAACCAGGGAAACGTCTATAGGACCCAGGGAAACATCTATAGTAACCAGGGAAACATCTATAGTAACCAGGGAAACGTCTATAGGACCCAGTGAAACGTCTATAGTACCCAGGGAAACATCTATAGTAACCAGGGAAACGTCTATAGTACCCAGTGAAATGTCTATAGGACCCAGGGAAACATCTATAGTACCCAGGGAAATGTCTATAGGACCCAGTGAAACGTCTATAGTACCCAGGGAAACGTCTATAGTACCCAGGGAAACATCTATAGTAACCAGGGAAACGTCTATAGTACCCAGGGAAACGTCTATAGTACCCAGTGAAACGTCTATAGTACCCAGTGAAACGTCTATAGTACCCAGGGAAACGTCTATAGTACCCAGTGAAACGTCTATAGTAACCAGTGAAACGTCTATAGTAACCAGGGAAACGTCTATAGTACCCAGTGAAACGTCTATAGTACCCAGTGAAACGTCTATAGTACCCAGTGAAACGTCTATAGTACCCAGTGAAATGTCTATAGTACCCAGTGAAACGTCTATAGTAACCAGGGAAACGTCTATAGTAACCAGGGAAACGTCTATAGTACCCAGTGAAACGTCTATAGTAACCAGGGAAACGTCTATAGTAACCAGGGAAACGCTATAGTCTATAGTAACCAGGGAAACGTCTATAGTACCCAGTGAAACGTCTATAGTAACCTGGGAAACGTCTATAGTACCCAGTGAAACGTCTATAGTAACCAGGGAAACGTCTATAGTACCCAGTGAAACGTCTATAGGAAACCCATAGTACCCAGGAAATGTCTATAGTACCCAGTGAAACGTCTATAGTACCCAGTGAAACGTCTATAGTACCCAGTGAAACGTCTATAGTACCCAGTGAAACGTCTATAGTAACCAGGGAAACGTCTATAGTAACCAGTGAAACGTCTATAGGACCCAGTGAAACGTCTATAGTAACCAGTGAAACGTCTATAGTACCCAGTGAAACGTCTATAGTACCCAGTGAAACGTCTATAGTACCCAGGGAAACGTCTATAGTACCCAGGGAAACGTCTATAGTAACCAGGGAAACGTCTATAGTAACCAGGGAAACGTCTATAGTACCCAGGGAAACGTCTATAGTACCCAGTGAAACGTCTATAGTACCCAGTGAAACGTCTATAGTACCCAGTGAAACGTCTATAGTACCCAGTGAAACGTCTATAGTACCCAGTGAAACGTCTATAGTACCCAGTGAAACGTCTATAGTAACCAGTGAAACGTCTATAGTACCCAGGGAAACGTCTAGTACCCAGGAAACCCTATAGTAACCAGGGAAACGTCTATAGTACCCAGTGAAACGTCTATAGTACCCAGTGAAACGTCTATAGTACCCAGGGAAACGTCTATAGTAACCCAGGGAAACGTCTATAGGACCTAGTGAAACGTCTATTGTACCCAGGGAAACGTCTATAGTACCCAGGAAACGTCTATAGTACCCAGTGAAACGTCTATAGTACCCAGTGAAACGTCTATAGTACCCAGTGAAACGTCTATAGTAACCAGGGAAACGTCTATAGTACCCAGTGAAACGTCTATAGTACCCAGTGAAACGTCTATAGTAACCAGGGAAACGTCTATAGTACCCAGTGAAACGTCTATAGTAACCAGGGAAACGTCTATAGTACCCAGGAAACGTCTATAGTACCCAGGAAACGTCTATAGTACCCAGTGAAACGTCTATAGTACCCAGTGAAACGTCTATAGTACCCAGTGAAACGTCTATAGTAACCAGTGAAACGTCTATAGTAACCAGGGAAACGTCTATAGTACCCAGTGAAACGTCTATAGTACCCAGTGAAACGTCTATAGTAACCAGTGAAACGTCTATAGTAACCAGGGAAACGTCTATAGTAACCAGGGAAACGTCTATAGTACCCAGTGAAACGTCTATAGTAACCAGGGAAACGTCTATAGTAACCAGGGAAACGTCTATAGTACCCAGGGAAACGTCTATAGTACCCAGGGAAACGTCTATAGTACCCAGGGAAACGTCTATAGTACCCAGGGAAACGTCTATAGTAACCAGGAAACGTCTATAGTAACCTGGGAAACGTCTATAGTACCCAGTGAAACGTCTATAGTAACCTGGGAAACGTCTATAGTACCCAGTGAAACGTCTATAGGACCCAGGGAAACGTCTATAGTACCCAGTGAAACGTCTATAGTAACCAGGGAAACGTCTATAGTACCCAGGGAAACGTCTATAGTACCCAGGGAAACGTCTATAGTAACCAGGGAAACGTCTATAGTACCCAGTGAAACGTCTATAGTAACCCAGGGAAACGTCTATAGTACCCAGTGAAACGTCTATAGTACCCAGTGAAACGTCTATAGTAACCAGGGAAACGTCTATAGTACCCAGGGAAACGTCTATAGTAACCAGGGAAACGTCTATAGTAACCAGGGAAACGTCTATAGTACCCAGTGAAACGTCTATAGTACCCAGTGAAACGTCTATAGTACCCAGTGAAACGTCTATAGTAACCAGGGAAACGTCTATAGTAACCAGGGAAACGTCTATAGTAACCAGGGAAACGTCTATAGTAACCAGGGAAACGTCTATAGTAACCAGGGAAACGTCTATAGTAACCAGGGAAACGTCTATAGTAACCCAGGAAACGTCTATAGTAACCAGGGAAACGTCTATAGTACCCAGGGAAACGTCTATAGTAACCTGGGAAACGTCTATAGTACCCAGGGAAACGTCTATAGTACCCAGGGAAACGTCTATAGTAACCAGGGAAACGTCTATAGTACCCAGTGAAACGTCTATAGTAACCTGGGAAACGTCTATAGTACCCAGTGAAACGTCTATAGTACCCAGTGAAACGTCTATAGTACCCAGTGAAACGTCTATAGTACCCAGGGAAACGTCTATAGTACCCAGGGAAACGTCTATAGTACCCAGTGAAACGTCTATAGTACCCAGTGAAACGTCTATAGTACCCAGGGAAACGTCTATAGTACCCAGGAAACGTCTATAGTACCCAGTGAAACGTCTATAGTACCCAGTGAAACGTCTATAGTACCCAGGGAAACGTCTATAGTACCCAGGGAAACGTCTATAGTACCCAGTGAAACGTCTATAGTACCCAGGGAAACGTCTATAGTACCCAGGGAAACGTCTATAGTAACCTGGGAAACGTCTATAGTACCCAGTGAAACGTCTATAGTAACCTGGGAAACGTCTATAGTACCCAGTGAAACGTCTATAGTACCCAGTGAAACGTCTATAGTAACCAGGGAAACGTCTATAGTACCCAGGAAACGTCTATAGTACCCAGGGAAACGTCTATAGTACCCAGGGAAACGTCTATAGTACCCAGTGAAACGTCTATAGTACCCAGGGAAACGTCTATAGTAACCAGGGAAACGTCTATAGTAACCAGGGAAACGTCTATAGTACCCAGTGAAACGTCTATAGTACCCCAGGAAACGTCTATAGGAAACGTCTATAGTAACCAGGGAAACGTCTATAGTAACCAGGGAAACGTCTATAGTACCCAGTGAAACGTCTATAGTAACCAGGGAAACGTCTATAGTAACCAGGGAAACGTCTATAGTACCCAGTGAAACGTCTATAGTACCCAGTGAAACGTCTATAGTACCCAGTGAAACGTCTATAGTACCCAGTGAAACGTCTATAGTACCCAGTGAAACGTCTATAGTAACCCGGGGAAACGTCTATAGTACCCAGTGAAACGTCTATAGTACCCAGTGAAACGTCTATAGTACCCAGTGAAACGTCTATAGGACCCAGGGAAACGTCTATAGTACCCAGGGAAACGTCTATAGTACCCAGGAAACGTCTATAGTACCCAGTGAAACGTCTATAGTAACCAGGGAAACGTCTATAGTAACCAGGGAAACGTCTATAGTAACCAGGGAAACGTCTATAGTAACCAGGGAAACGTCTATAGTAACCAGGGAAACGTCTATAGTAACCTGGGAAACGTCTATAGTACCCAGGGAAACGTCTATAGTAACCTGGGAAACGTCTATAGTACCCAGGGAAACGTCTATAGTAACCAGGGAAACGTCTATAGTAACCAGGGAAACGTCTATAGTACCCTGGTGAAACGTCTATAGTACCCAGTGAAACGTCTATAGTACCCAGTGAAACGTCTATAGTACCCAGGGAAACGTCTATAGTACCCAGTGAAACGTCTATAGTACCCAGGGAAACGTCTATAGTACCCAGTGAAACGTCTATAGTAACCCAGGGAAACGTCTATAGTACCCAGGAAACGTCTATAGTAACCAGGGAAACGTCTATAGTACCCAGGGAAACGTCTATAGTACCCAGGGAAACGTCTATAGTACCCAGTGAAACGTCTATAGGACCCAGGGAAACGTCTATAGTACCCAGGGAAACGTCTATAGTACCCAGTGAAACGTCTATAGGACCCAGGGAAACGTCTATAGTAACCAGGGAAACGTCTATAGTAACCCAGGGAAACGTCTATAGTACCCAGGAAACGTCTATAGTACCCAGGGAAACGTCTATAGTAACCAGGGAAACGTCTATAGTAACCAGGGAAACGTCTATAGTACCCAGGGAAACGTCTATAGTACCCAGGGAAACGTCTATAGTAACCAGGGAAACGTCTATAGTACCCAGGGAAACGTCTATAGTAACCTGGGAAACGTCTATAGTAACCAGGGAAACGTCTATAGTACCCAGTGAAACGTCTATAGTAACCAGGGAAACGTCTATAGTACCCAGTGAAACGTCTATAGTAACCCAGTGAAACGTCTATAGGACCCAGTGAAACGTCTATAGTAACCCAGTGAAACGTCTATAGTACCCAGTGAAACGTCTATAGGACCCAGGGAAACGTCTATAGTAACCCAGGGAAACGTCTATAGTACCCAGTGAAACGTCTATAGTACCCAGGGAAACGTCTATAGTAACCTGGGAAACTATCTATAGTACCCAGTGAAACGTCTATAGTACCCAGGGAAACGTCTATAGTAACCAGGAAACGTCTATAGTACCCAGTGAAACGTCTATAGTACCCAGTGAAACGTCTATAGTACCCAGTGAAACGTCTATAGAAACCCAGTGAAACGTCTATAGGACCCAGTGAAACGTCTATAGGAAACCCAGGGAAACGTCTATAGTACCCAGGAAACGTCTATAGTACCCAGTGAAACGTCTATAGTACCCAGTGAAACGTCTATAGTACCCAGTGAAACGTCTATAGTACCCAGTGAAACGTCTATAGTACCCAGTGAAACGTCTATAGTACCCAGTACCCAGGGAAACGTCTATAGGACCCAGTGAAACGTCTATAGGACCCAGTGAAACGTCTATAGTACCCAGTGAAACGTCTATAGTACCCAGTGAAACGTCTATAGGGAAACCCAGTAAACGTCTATAGTAACCAGGGAAACGTCTATAGTAACCAGGGAAACGTCTATAGTACCCAGGGAAACGTCTATAGTACCCAGGAAACGTCTATAGTAACCTGGGAAACGTCTATAGTAACCAGGGAAACGTCTATAGTAACCAGGGAAACGTCTATAGTAACCCAGTGAAACGTCTATAGTAACCTGGGAAACGTCTATAGTACCCAGTGAAACGTCTATAGTAACCAGGGAAACGTCTATAGTAACCTGGGAAACGTCTATAGTACCCAGTGAAACATCTATAGTAACCTGGGAAACGTCTATAGTACCCAGGGAAACGTCTATAGTACCCAGGGAAACGTCTATAGTACCCAGGGAAACGTCTATAGTACCCAGGAAACGTCTATAGTACCCAGTGAAACGTCTATAGTACCCAGGGAAACGTCTATAGTACCCAGTGAAACGTCTATAGTACCCAGTGAAACGTCTATAGTACCCAGGGAAACGTCTATAGTAACCAGGGAAACGTCTATAGTAACCAGGGAAACGTCTATAGTACCCAGGGAAACGTCTATAGTACCCAGTGAAACGTCTATAGTACCCAGGGAAACGTCTATAGTACCCAGTGAAACGTCTATAGTACCCAGGGAAACGTCTATAGTACCCAGTGAAACGTCTATAGGACCCAGTGAAACGTCTATAGTACCCAGTGAAACGTCTATAGTACCCAGGGAAACGTCTATAGTACCCAGTGAAACGTCTATAGTACCCAGTGAAACGTCTATAGTAACCAGGGAAACGTCTATAGTACCCAGGGAAACGTCTATAGTACCCAGTGAAACGTCTATAGTACCCAGGGAAACGTCTATAGTGAAACGTCTATAGTACCCAGTGAAACGTCTATAGTACCCAGTGAAACGTCTATAGTAACCTGGGAAACGTCTATAGTACCCAGTGAAACGTCTATAGTACCCAGTGAAACGTCTATAGTACCCAGGGAAACGTCTATAGTAACCAGGGAAACGTCTATAGTACCCAGTGAAACGTCTATAGTACCCAGGGAAACGTCTATAGGACCCAGTGAAACGTCTATAGTACCCAGGGAAACGTCTATAGTACCCAGTGAAACGTCTATAGTACCCAGGGAAACGTCTATAGTACCCAGTGAAACGTCTATAGTACCCAGTGAAACGTCTATAGTACCCAGTGAAACGTCTATAGTACCCAGGAAACATCTATAGTACCCAGGAAACGTCTATAGTAACCAGGGAAAGTGAAACGTCTATAGTACCCAGGGAAACGTCTATAGTAACCAGTGAAACGTCTATAGTACCCAGGGAAACGTCTATAGTAACCAGTCTATAGTACCCAGTGAAACGTCTATAGGACCCAGTGAAACGTCTATAGGACCCAGTGAAACGTCTATAGTACCCAGTGAAACGTCTATAGGACCCAGTGAAACGTCTATAGGACCCAGTGAAACGTCTATAGTACCCAGTGAAACGTCTATAGTACCCAGTGAAACGTCTATAGTACCCAGTGAAACGTCTATAGTACCCAGGGAAACGTCTATAGTACCCAGTGAAACGTCTATAGGACCCAGTGAAACGTCTATAGGACCCAGTGAAACGTCTATAGTACCCAGTGAAACGTCTATAGTACCCAGTGAAACGTCTATAGGTAACCCAGTGAAACGTCTATAGTACCCAGTGAAACGTCTATAGGACCCAGTGAAACGTCTATAGTACCCAGGGAAACGTCTATAGTAACCTGGGAAACGTCTATAGTACCCAGGGAAACGTCTATAGTACCCAGGAAACATCTATAGTACCCAGTGAAACGTCTATAGCACCCAGTGAAACGTCTATAGGACCCAGGGAAACATCTATAGTACCCAGTGAAACGTCTATAGGACCCAGTGAAACGTCTATAGGACCCAGGGAAACATCTATAGTACCCAGGGAAACGTCTATAGTAACCTGGGAAACGTCTATAGTAACCAGGGAAACGTCTATAGTACCCAGGGAAACATCTATAGTAACCAGGGAAACGTCTATAGTACCCAGTGAAACGTCTATAGTACCCAGTGAAACGTCTATAGTAACCAGGGAAACGTCTATAGTAACCTGGGAAACGTCTATAGTACCCAGGGAAACGTCTAGTAGGACCCAGTGAAACGTCTATAGTACCCAGTGAACGTCTATAGTCTATAGGACCCAGGGGAAACATCTATAGTAACCAGGGAAACGTCTATAGTACCCAGTGAAACGTCTATAGTACCCAGGGAAACATCTATAGTACCCAGGGAAACGTCTATAGTACCCAGTGAAACGTCTATAGTACCCAGTAACCTGGGGAAACGTCTATAGTACCCAGGGAAACATCTATAGTAACCAGGGAAACGTCTATAGTACCCAGTGAAACGTCTATAGTACCCAGTGAAACGTCTATAGTAACCAGGGAAACGTCTATAGTACCCAGTGAAACGTCTATAGTACCCAGGGAAATAGTCTATAGGACCCAGGAAACGTCTATAGTACCCAGTGAAACGTCTATAGTAACCTGGGAAACGTCTATAGTACCCAGTGAAACGTCTATAGGACCCAGTGAAACGTCTATAGTACCCAGTGAAACGTCTATAGTACCCAGTGAAACGTCTATAGTAACCAGGGAAACGTCTATAGTACCCAGTGAAACGTCTATAGTACCCAGGGAAACGTCTATAGTACCCAGTGAAACGTCTATAGTAACCAGTGAAACGTCTATAGTAACCTGGGAAACGTCTATAGTACCCAGTGAAACGTCTATAGTAACCTGGGAAACGTCTATAGTACCCAGTGAAACGTCTATAGTACCCAGTGAAACGTCTATAGTACCCAGGGAAACGTCTATAGTACCCAGTGAAACGTCTATAGTACCCAGTGAAACGTCTATAGTACCCAGTGAAACGTCTATAGGAAACCCAGGAAACGTCTATAGTACCCAGGAAACGTCTATAGTACCCAGGGAAACATCTATAGTAACCAGGGAAACGTCTATAGTACCCAGGGAAACGTCTATAGTACCCAGTGAAACATCTATAGTAACCAGGGAAACGTCTATAGAAACCCAATGAAACGTCTATAGGACCCAGGGAAACGTCTATAGTACCCAGGGAAACGTCTAGTACCTGGGAAACCCAGTGAAACGTCTATAGTACCCAGGGAAACGTCTATAGTACCCAGGGAAACGTCTATAGTAACCAGGGAAACGTCTATAGTACCCAGTGAAACGTCTATAGTACCCAGTGAAACGTCTATAGTAACCAGGGAAACGTCTATAGTACCCAGTGAAACGTCTATAGTACCCAGTGAAATGTCTATAGTACCCAGTGAAATGTCTATAGTACCCAGTGAAACGTCTATAGTACCCAGTGAAACGTCTATAGTACCCAGTGAAACGTCTATAGTACCCAGGGAAACGTCTATAGTACCCAGTGAAACATCTATAGTACCCAGTGAAACGTCTATAGTAACCAGGGAAACGTCTATAGTACCCAGTGAAACGTCTATAGTAACCTAGGGAAACGTCTATAGTACCCAGTGAAACGTCTATAGTACCCAGGGAAACCAGGGAAACGTCTATAGTACCCAGTGAAACGTCTATAGTACCCAGTGAAACGTCTATAGTACCCAGTGAAACGTCTATAGTAACCAGGGAAAGTCTATAGTACCCAGGAAACGTCTATAGTACCCAGTGAAATGTCTATAGGACCCAGGGAAACGTCTATAGTACCCAGTGAAACGTCTATAGTACCCAGTGAAACGTCTATAGTACCCAGTGAAACGTCTATAGGACCCAGTGAAACGTCTATAGGACCCAGTGAAACGTCTATAGTACCCAGTGAAACGTCTATAGTACCCAGTGAAACGTCTATAGTACCCAGTGAAACGTCTATAGTACCCAGTGAAACGTCTATAGGACCCAGTGAAACGTCTATAGGACCCAGTGAAACGTCTATAGTACCCAGTGAAACGTCTATAGTACCCAGTGAAACGTCTATAGTACCCAGAGAAACATCTATAGTAACCAGGGAAACGTCTATAGTACCCAGTGAAACGTCTATAGTACCCAGTGAAACGTCTATTGTACCCAGTGAAATGTCTATAGTACCCAGTGAAATGTTTATAGGACCCAGTGAAATGTCTATAGGACCCAGTGAAATGTCTATAGGACCCAGTGAAATGTCTATAGTACCCAGGGAAACGTCTATAGTACCCAGTGAAACGTCTATAGTACCCAGGGAAACGTCTATAGGACCCAGTGAAACGTCTATAGTACCCAGTGAAACGTCTATAGTACCCAGTGAAACGTCTATAGGACCCAGTGAAATGTCTATAGGACCCAGTGAAATGTCTATGGTGCCCAGTGAAATGTCTATAGGACCCAGTGAAATGTCTAGAGGACCCAGTGAAATGTCTATGGTGCCCAGTGAAATGTCTATAGGACCCAGTGAAATGTCTAGAGGACCCAGGGAAACGTCTATAGGACCCAGTGAAATGTCTATAGGACCCAGTGAAATGTCTATAGGACCCAGTGAAACGTCTATAGGACCCAGTGAAACGTCTATAGTTCCCAGTGAAACGTCTATAGTACCCAGTGAAACGTCTATAGGACCCAGTGAAACGTCTACAGGACCCAGTGAAATGTCTATAGGACCCAGTGAAATGTCTATAGGACCCAGTGAAATGTCTAGAGGACCCAGTGAAATGTCTATGGTGCCCATTGAAATGTCTATAGGACCCAGTGAAATGTCTAGAGGACCCAGTGAAATGTCTATGGTGCCCAGTGAAATGTCTAGAGGACCCAGTGAAATGTCTATGGTGCCCACTACACTGGAAACGTGGAAATTAGCCTTTCCACGTGACTAATGTGTCTGTTTTTGCGTATGTGTGTTTCTGTCAGTGTTCGGGAGCAGTGAACTTCGTATAGTTCAATTAGTAATTAAACTACATATTGTAGTAGCTTTGTGGTTGTTGAACTAAATACAGATCTAGGTGGTATTTTTAGTAGTTTATTACTTTTCTGCCATGTTGCGGTGTAGCTACAGTTGAGATCGGAAGTTTACATAAGTTTACATTAGCCAAATACATTTAAACTCAGTTATTCACAATTCCTGAAATTGAATCCAAGTAAAAACGACCTGTCTTAGGTCAGTTAGGATCACCACTTTTTTTGAAGAATGTGAAATGTCAGAATAATAGTAGAGAGAGTGATTTCTTTCAGCTTTTATTTCTTTCATCATATTCCCAATGGGTTAGAAGTTAACATACACTCAATTAGTATTTGGTAGCATTGCCTTTAAATTGTTTAATTTTGGTCAAACATTTCGGGTAGCCTTCCATAAGCTTCCCACAATAAGTTGGGTGAATTTTCATGATGTTATGTATTTTGTGAAGTGCACCAGTGTCTTCTGCAGCAAAGCACCCTCACAACATGATGCTGCCACCACCGTGCTTCACGGTTGGGATGGTGTTCTTCAGCTTGCAAGTCTCCCCCTTATTCCTCCAAACTTAACGATGGTCATTATGGCCAAACAGTTATCTTTTTGTTTCATCAGACCAGAGGACATTTATCCAAAAAGTTCAATCATTGTTCCCATGTGCAGTTGCAAACAGTAGTCTGGCTTTTTTTAATGGCGGTTTTGGAGCAGTGGCTTCTTCCTTGCTGAGCGGCCTTTCACGCTATGTCGATATAGGACTCTTTTTACTGTGGATATAGATAATTTTGTACCTGTTTCCTCCAGCATCTGCACAAGGTCCTATGCTGTTGTTTTGGGAATGATTTGCACTTTTTGCACCAAAGTATGTTCATCTCTCTAACCCTAACCCTAACATATATAAATTCATGTTTTATAGTGAATGGTTGGTGTTATTGGATGGTGTAAAAATGATCTAGATCTACTGTCCTGTAGGTTTTCAGTCCAACCCTCTTCCTGGAGATCTACTGTCCTGTAGGTTTTCAGTCCAACCCTCTTCCTGGAGATCTACTGTCCTGTAGGTTTTCAGTCCAACCCTCTTCCTGGAGATTTCCTGCCCTATAGGTTCAGTCCAACCCCCTTCCTGGAGATCTCCTACCCTATAGGTTCAGTCCAACCCTCTTCCTGGAGATCTCCTGTCCTGTAGGTTCAGTCCAACCCTCTTCCTGGAGATCTACTGTCCTGTAGGTTTTCAGTCCAACCCCCTTCCTGGAGATCTCCTGCCCTATAGGTTCAGTCCAACCCCCTTCCTGGAGATCTCCTGCCCTATAGGTTCAGTCCAACCCTCTTCCTGGAGATCTACTGTCCTGTAGGTTTTCAGTCCAACCCTCTTCCCTGCGATCTACTGTCCTTTAGGTTTTCAGTCCAACCCCCTTCCTGGAGATCTCCTGCCCCTAGGTTCAGTCCAACCCCCTTCCTGGAGATCTCCTGCCCTATAGGTTCAGTCCAACCCTCTTCCTGGAGATCTCCTGTCCTGTAGGTTCAGTCCAACCCTCTTCCTGGAGATCTACTGTCCTGTAGGTTTTCAGTCCAACCCCCTTCCTGGAGATCTCCTGCCCTATAGGTTCAGTCCAACCCCCTTCCTGGAGATCTCCTGCCCAATAGGTTCAGTCCAACCCTCTTCCTGCGATCTACTGTCCTTTAGGTTTTCAGTCCAACCCTCTTATAATAATAATAATAGTAATTAATATAATAATAACTATAATAATAATAATAATAATAATATCAATAATAATATCTATAATAATATAAATGATAATATCTATAATAATAATATCAATAATAATAACTATAATAATAATACTAACTAATAATAACTCATAATAATATCAATAATAATATCTATAATAATAATATCAATAATAATATCAATAATAATATCAATAATAATAATATCTATAATAATAATAATAATAATAACTATAATAATAATAATAATAATAACTATAATAATAATATCAATAATAATAATCTACCAGGAAACTCAACATATCTCAACGAAGTTGATTGTGCGCTGCTTTGTACTTCCACAAAACGTACTGCTCAACCAAACGAAACGTAAGCGTGTGTGTGTGTGTGTGTGTGTGTGTGTGTGTGTGTGTGTGTGTGTGTGTGTGTGTGTGTGTGTGTGTGTGTGTGTGTGTGTGTGTGTGTGTGTGTGTGTGTGTGAGCGACAGAGCGAGTGAGGACAGTTGTCTGGTAACATCTCTGTAAAGCTCTCCTAGGGATTCAGCCCAGCCTCTCTCTCTCTCTCTCTCTCTGTATCTCTCATTGTGTGTGTATGTGTGTGTTCTCCTGTGGTGTATGAGTGGACACACAGGGTGTTAGATAATAATATTTGCACAAAGCACAGAACACTTGCTGGGTGGCTATGCATTATGTCATTATAGTATTTAAATATATTCTGTAATTACTACAAAAAGCATGGATTGTTTGGGGGCCAATGCCATATTTCAGTGCACTTTACATTACATTGCTATTATTGTGCAATGAATTACATTTCGATAAGGTTTCTGCAGTAGTGAAAAACACATAATTCGATAAGCTATACCTTATCATAGTTCATCTCTGATTCTGTTGCACCATTACAGTATCTGCCACAAAATCTGAATTTTTTATATATATTTTTTTAAATATCAGATATGCGATCCTCCGCTCATGTTTTTGGGTGGAAGTCAACGATGTGAGGGTGATGTGAGGTGGAACAGCTTGAGGCAGCATTGGTCTGAGTGAATTAAAGATGAATTACCTTCTCAATAAGGACTAAGTGCTGTATCTGCCATGACTGTCACAGAGAATGAATAGATTCCAATGACTGGGCAGCTACAAGTGGGGGAGAGAGGGGAGTGAGGCCAAAAGGGGGAGGGAACGAGGGAGGGATAGGCAGATGCAGAGGGACTATTCTGTGATGTGTTGGCTTGTGTGGATAGAGGGTGGAGGTTGGAAAGAGAGAGCAAGAGAGAATATATATGTATGTATATACACTGCTCAAAAAAACAAAGGGAACTCTTAATAAGAATATTTTATTCATTCAGATCTAGGATGTGTTACTTTAGTGTTCCCTTTATTTTTTTTGAGCAGTATATATATATACATACATACATACATACATACATACATACATACATACATACATACATACATACATACATACATACATACATACATACATACATACATACATACATACATACACATCTCTCTCTCTCTCTCTCTCTCCAACCTCCACCCTCTATCCACATATATATATATAGAGAGAGGAGGGGTGGAGGTTGGAAAGAGAGGTAGAAGGAGGGGGAGAGAAGGGGATGGAGACAGACAGATGGGGGAGAGAGAGGGTGAGCGAGACAGAGACAGAGGTTTTTGCAAGCATGCTGTTACAGTCCTGAGCAATTTGAAAATGGATCACTTCCTCCCCTTCTCTCTTCTCCTCCCATCTCTCAAGTCTTATCCCTCTCTCACATCATCATCCTCCTAACCTTATTCTCTCCATCACATCTCTTATCTCCTCATCCTCATTTATAATTTTTTAGATTTTAGTCGTTTAGCAGAGCTACTCACAGTTCAATTTACGATAGGCATAGAAAGGAAATTCTTCAAGTGCAAGTACTGGTTAAGTTTTATTTTCGAGGTGAGGAGGATTATTTAAGAAACTGTTTGAAGAGGTAGGGTTTCAGATATTTTTGGGAGATAGGCAGAGATGCTGCTGTCCTAGCTTCAAGGGGAAACCTGGTACCAACATTGGTGTGCCAGGACAGAGAAGAGCTTGGACTGGACTGAGAGAGAGCTGCAGGGGTGGAAGGGCCAAGAGACCTGATGTGCCAGAAAGGAGTGCTCAGGTTGGGGTGTAGGGTTTGAGCATAACCTGAAGGTACGGAGGGGCAGTTCCTCTCGCTGTTCCGTAGGTAAGCACCATGGTCTTGTAGTGGATGCGAACTTCGACTGGAAGTCAGTGGAGTGTGCGGAGGAACGGAGTTACATGAGAGAACTTAGGAAGGTTGAAAACCAGGCAGGTTTGCAGCATTCTGGATATGTGGCAGGGGTTTGATGGGTCAAGCGGGGAGTTCAGCCAACAGTGACTTACAGTAGTCCAGACAGATGAGGACAAGTACCTGGATTAGGACCTGCGCCACTTCCTGTGTGAGGTAGAGTCGTACTCTACAGATGTTCCTCTTCCTGTGTGAGGTAGAGTCGTACTCTACAGATGTTGTAGAGCATGAACCTGCAGGAACAGGTCACGTCTTTGATGTTTACAGAGAACGACAGGGCGTTGTCCACAGTCACGCCAAGGTTCTTTGCACTCTGAGAGGTTGACTCTGTGGAGTTGTCAACCATGATGGGGGAGCCCTGGGGGACACCAGCAGTGACAGTATGTGGTACAGACAGATCCTCTCCACATCACCTGCTAGGAGCGGTTTGCCAGGTAGGATGCAATCCAAGAGTGTGCAGAGCCTGAGACGCCCAGCTGTGAGAGGGTGGAGAGGAGGCAGAGCCTGAGACGCCCAGCCCTGAGAGGGTGGAGAGGAGGCAGAGCCTGAGACGCCCAGCCCTGAGAGGGTGGAGAGGAGGCAGAGCCTGAGACGCCCAGCCGTGAGAGGGTGGAGAGGAGGCAGAGCCTGAGACGCCCAGCCGTGAGAGGGTGGAGAGGAGGCAGAGCCTGAGACGCCCAGCCGTGAGAGGGTGGAGAGGAGGCAGAGCCTGAGACGCCCAGCCGTGAGAGGGTGGAGAGGAGGCAGAGCCTGAGACGCCCAGCCGTGAGAGGGTGGAGAGGAGGCAGAGCCTGAGACGCCCAGCCGTGAGAGGGTGGAGAGGAGGCAGAGCCTGAGACGCCCAGCCGTGAGAGGGTGGAGAGGAGGCAGAGCCTGAGACGCCCAGCCGTGAGAGGGTGGAGAGGAGGCAGAGCCTTAGACGCCCAGCCGTGAGAGGGTGGAGAGGAGGCAGAGCCTGAGACGCCCAGCCGTGAGAGGGGTGGAGAGGAGGCAGAGCCTTAGACGCCCAGCCGTGAGAGGGTGGAGAGGAGGCAGAGCCTGAGACGCCCAGCCGTGAGAGACGCCCAGCCGTGAGAGAGGTGGAGAGGAGTGAGACGCCCAGCCCGTGAGAGGGTGGAGAGGAGGCAGAGCCAGCCGTGAGAGGGGGGGAGAGGAGGCAGAGCCTGAGACGCCCAGCCGTGAGAGGGTGGAGAGGAGGCAGAGCCTGAGACGCCCAGCCGTGAGAGGGTGGAGAGGAGGCAGAGCCTGAGACGCCCAGCCGTGAGAGGGTGGAGAGGAGGCAGAGCCTGAGACGCCCAGCCGTGAGAGGGTGGAGAGGAGGCAGAGCCTGAGACGCCCAGCCGTGAGAGGGTGGAGAGGAGGCAGAGCCTGAGACGCCCAGCCGTGAGAGGGTGGAGAGGAGGCAGAGCCTTGGAGAGACGCCCAGCCGTGAGAGGGTGGAGAGGAGGCAGAGCCTTAGACGCCCAGCCGTGAGAGGGTGGAGAGGAGGCAGAGCCTGAGACAGCCCAGCCCTGAGAGGGTGGAGAGGAGGCAGAGCCTGAGACGCCCAGCCGTGAGAGGGTGGAGAGGAGGCAGAGCCTGAGACGCCCAGCCGTGAGAGGGTGGAGAGGAGGCAGAGCCTGAGACGCCCAGCCGTGAGAGGGTGGAGACGCCCAGCCGTGAGAGGTGAGAGGGAACCTGGAGCCCAGGAGGCAGAGCCAGAGCCTGAGAGGGTGGAGAGGAGGCAGAGACGCCCAGCCGTGAGAGGGTGGAGCAGAGGAGCCCAGCCGTGAGAGGGTGGAGAGGAGGCAGAGCCTGAGACGCCCAGCCGTGAGAGGGTGGAGAGGAGGCAGAGCCTGAGACGCCCAGCCGTGAGAGGGTGGAGAGGAGGCAGAGCCTGAGACGCCCAGCCGTGAGAGGGTGGAGAGGAGGCAGAGCCTGAGACGCCCAGCCGTGAGAGGGTGGAGAGGAGGCAGAGCCTGAGACGCCCAGCCGTGAGAGGGTGGAGAGGAGGCAGAGCCTGAGACGCCCAGCCCTGAGAGGGTGGAGAGGAGGCAGAGCCTGAGACGCCCAGCCCTGAGAGGGTGGAGAGGAGGCAGAGCCTGAGACGCCCAGCCGTGAGAGGGTGGAGAGGAGGCAGAGCCTGAGACGCCCAGCCGTGAGAGGGTGGAGAGGAGGCAGAGCCTGAGACGCCCAGCCGTGAGAGGGTGGAGAGGAGGCAGAGCCTGAGACGCCCAGCCGTGAGAGGGTGGAGAGGAGGCAGAGCCTGAGACGCCCAGCCGTGATAGGGTGGAGAGGAGGCAGAGCCTGAGACGCCCAGCCCTGAGAGGGTGGAGAGGAGGCAGAGCCTGAGACGCCCAGCCGTGAGAGGGTGGAGAGGAGGATCTGATGGTTCACAGCGTCACAGGCAGCGGATAGATCTTGGAGGATGAGAACAGAGGAGACAGAGTCAGCTTTGGCAGAGAGCCTTCGTGACACAGAGGAGATCAGTTTCGGTTGAGTGACCCGTCTTGAAGCCTGACAGATTAGGGTCAAGAAGATCGTTCTGAGAGAGAAAACAAGAAAGTTGATCAGAGAAAGCAGACTCAAGTGAAGGGATACAGGTCTCGAAGGGATACAGGTCTCGAAGGGATACAGGTCTATAGTTTTTGACGTCAGATGAGTCAAGTGTTGGAGAAGAGAGAAGGGATGGGGTCGAGCGGGCAGGTTGTCGAACGGCCAGACTTCACTAGTCACAGGATGTCATCTGGAGAGAGAGGGGTGAAAGAGGTCAAGGTTCAGGGTAGAACTGTGTGAATGGTACCAGTGAACTCAATAGGATGAGTAAATGAGTAGCGGATGTCATCAACCTTTTTTTCAAAGTGGTTGATAAAGTCATCCGAACAGTGAGGGGGAAGGGCGGAGAAGGTGGAAAATAGTTGCCTAGGGGTTTAGAGGTAGAAGCTACAGAAGATACACAGGAAGAGAAGGTAAAGAGGAGGGAGTGAAAGGATGATAGATCCTCAGGAAGTTTTGTTTTCCTCCAATTCCAATGAGTCAGTCAGCCACGGAGCAGAAGGGGGGTCGAGCCGGCCTGGGAAGAAAGGGGCAGTGCGAGTCATAGGATGTGGAAAGGGAGGAGAGTAAAGTTGAAGAGGCAGAATCAAGAGACAGGAAGGAGAAGGATTTAGCAGAAGGGAGGAATGATAGGATAGAGAATAGAGAGAGAGTGAAGATTGCGATGGCCCATGGGCATCTGAGTAGGGGCTGAGTGGTTAGGGTTGGAGGAAAGGGAGACAGAAAAGGAAACAAAGTGGAGAAGACACTCCCCCTCCAATACAGCCACTGATTACCAAAACAAGCCACAAATTGCCCTGCCCCTTGATCCTTGTCAATGTGTCAACAACTATCTGCAAATGAGCCGTCAGCAGTTCACTGAAGTAGATGGTCCTAGCTAGCAAAAAGACAGTATTAGACCACAACAGATAAAGACAAGAAATGTTAAACTAATCACTCCTGGAGATATCAGGAGTCCTGCAGCTATCATATGTCTTATCTCTCTCGTAGTCCGTTGCTCTCTCTCAGGATGTTAAAACCTCTTTGGGCTGAGATCCCGCTCATGGGATCGATATGACAACAGCCAGTGAAAGTGCAGGGCGCCAAATTCAAAACAACAGAAATCCCATAATTAAAATTCCTCAAACATACAAGTGTTTAACACCATTTTAAAGATACATTTCTGGTTAATCCCACCACAGTGTCCGATTTCAAAAAGGCTTTACAGCGAAAGCACACCAAACGATTATGTTAGGTCAGAGCCAAGTTACAGAAAAACACAGCCATTTTTAAATGAATCACTAACCTTTGATCTTCATCAGATGACACTCATAGGACTTCATGTTACACAATACATGTATGTTCGATTAAGTTAATATTTATATAAAAAAAACAGATATCCGCCATGTTGTGTAGTCAACAGAAATCAGAAATAGCATTAGAAATATTCACTTACCTTTGATGATCATCAGAATGCACTCCCAGGAATCCCAGTTCCACAAATGGAAGCCTTAGGAAGTGCAATTTGACCCCATAGACACTGTGCATTCGATAGGGAGTGAGTTGAAATACTACAAACCTCAGATTTCCCACTTCCTGGTTGGATTTTTGGATTTTTTTCTCAGGTTTTTGCCTGCCATATGATATCTGTTATACTCACAGACATCATTCAAACAGTTTTAGAAACTTCAGAGTGTTTTCTATCCAAATCGACTAATATGCATATATTAGCAACTGGGCCTGAGTAGCAGACAGTTTACTCTGGGCACCTTATTCATCCAAGCTACTCAATACTGCCCCCAGCCATAACAAGTTAGGCAGAGAACTGTTCAGTTTGGCCTGTTTGGTTGGAAGTCTTGCACTCTAATTCATTCTCTCCGTCTTTTTGGCTTTTACAGTAAATGCTCCATATCTCCCAATAACGACGAGGAAAACATCAAAGTAAAACATATTTTAAATTGACTCCGGTTCTGAAGTGTGGGTGTTTTGAACTGCACCAAACAGCTGTGGTGGCTAAATGGATTAGATTGTGTGAGGCCTCCGGACACAAGCCACGTTGGCAAAGCGTTAACTCAGAATGACACACTGATCCTCCAATGGTGCAAGAAAAAAACACACCGTCTGATAAGAGACGAAGGACAGCTATTCACTTTTATACAGGAAACATTCATTATTTTGGATGGAGGGGTGTTTATTATAAATGTGTCTGTGTTTATTTTTGTACGGGCATTGGTGCGGGCACACACACACACCCACACACAGACACACACACTTACACATACGCACACACACACACACACACAGACACACACAGTGTCAGTGTACAGTAAATGGTGTCTGTGGTGTGTCTTCTTGTCTTGTGTAATGAGGTGTGTGTGGATGTCTGTGTTCAGTAGGAGTGTGGATATGGAGGAGGACTCGGAGGAGAGAGAGTCTCTCGGAGAAGGTGATAATTAGCTTGTTGATCCAGGAGAACAGCCTCGTTACCATGGAAATCACACACACACACACGCTCGCACACGCTTAAAGGCATCCAGACAGAGACACGCACGTTCACACGGTTATACTTTCACTTACAAAATGGCATCATCAACGGAAACGTTGAATTATTTATTACTTCATAAATCATTTGAATATTCTGAGGATAATGAGGGGACCACTGAGGTGTTATTGTCATTGGACCAGAACATTGACAGCTATTCGTAAAACTTTGGAGGTGTTTTACAGTATGTAGATAGTCTTTGGTTTGATCATATCAATGTCGTATCATATTAGTATCAATATGATCAATGGTGGATCATTTTCAACGTGACTGATTGAGTTGATAGGCTAGCACCTACATGTACTGTACCGAATGCTTCTCCCAAGAAAATACCGTTGAAAATATAGAAGGCTTTCTGTGGACTACTCCCTCTGAAACAAAGGTTTCTCTGTCAGTGCTGGGTAAAGGTCACATGATTTGTCGTCCCCGGTCTGAAGCATTAGTCGCTAATGTGCTAGCGTAAATCATTCTCTCACCAACCAAACCCCACAGATGAATTGAAATGCCTGCGTTGTCGAAGTAGTATCTGGCTAGCACTGACAAAAACATGTCAATGGTATATCAACGTTTGACCTTTCACCTCCAGCTGAGCGGCTCTTCCCATCACACAGCTTTTATTATCAGCAACCTCTTATATTTCACCCCTGTCAGATAATGGCAGGGGTAGAGAAACTGAATTACAGACCTACAGTATATACAGTCTTTGTTCTGCTTGCTTCTGGGTTTTAACTCCTAAACTTGTTAAAGAACAAATTCTTAATTTACAATGACCACCTAGGAACAGTGGGTTAACTGCCTTGATAAGGGGCAGAACGACAGATTTTTACCTCGTCAGCTCAGGGATTCGATCTAGCAACCTTTCAGTTAGTGGCCCATCTCTCTAACCA
Source organism: Oncorhynchus keta (assembly GCF_023373465.1). Classification (NCBI taxonomy): domain Eukaryota; kingdom Metazoa; phylum Chordata; class Actinopteri; order Salmoniformes; family Salmonidae; genus Oncorhynchus; species Oncorhynchus keta. The sequence continues at coordinate 8,080,255 of NC_068433.1, forward strand.
CTAGGCTACCAGGTCACATGAAGGGAGAAGGAACAGTTTATTACCCGCGTCACCACATTTCCTGCCTAGCAACAGAGATGTGTCACGCCCTGATCTGTTTTACCTGTCTTTGTGATTATCTCCACCCACCTCCAGGTTTCACCTGTTTTCCCCATTAGTCCCCCGTGTATTTATCCCCGTGTTTCCTTTCTCACTGTGCAAGTTCGTCTTGTTTTGCCACGTCAACCAGCGTTTTTCCTAGCTCCTATTTTTCCCAGTCTCTGTTTTTTTCCTAGCCTTCCTGGTTTTGACCCTTGCCTGTCCTGATGCCGTATCTGCCTGTTCTGACCTCGAGCCTGCCTATCCCCTTTTACTGTTTGGACTCTCACCACAACACCCATCCTCGTCCATCTTGGTTCATCCCGTCAGTTTGTGGTCGAGATTGATGCTTCTGATATTGTAGTGGGGGCCATCCTGTCCCAGGGGTCTGCCCAGGACCAAAAGCTTCATCCCTGTGCCTTCCCGTCCCATCGTTTAAATCCTGCAGAGAGGAACTACGACGTAGGCAAACGAGAACTCCTGGCAGTCAAGATGGAGATGGAAGAGTGGAGCCACTGGCTGGAAGGAGCAGAACAGCCATTCCTGGTCTGGACCGACCGTAACGTTTTTGAATATCTCCGTACAGCCAAGCGCCATAACTAGCTTTATTGTTTACTAGATTCAACTTCACCATTTCCTACCGCCCAGGGTCCAAAAATGTGAAGTCTGACGCCCTCTGCCGCTTATACAGTTCCTCTGCCACACCCTCAACCTCTGGAACTATTCTCCCTACTTCATATGCCTAGCGGCTTCAGTGGATTGGGGTATTGAAACCTTGGTCCGCAAGGCACAACGTTCCCAGCCTGAACCTGAAGGGGAACACCTAACCGGTTGTTTGCCCCTAACTCAGTCTAGTCCCATGTCCTAGAATGGGCTCCTCCAGGCTGACCTGTCATCCAGGTTCCCGTCATACCCTAGCCATACTCTGACAACGTTTCTGGTGGCCCACAATGACTCCTGACATCTCCGCCTTCGTTACCGCGTTCACAATGTGTGCTCAGAACAAGACTCCACGGCAAGGTCCTTCGGGCCTCCTTCAACCACTGCCTGTCCCTCATCGTCCCTGGTCCCATATCTCTCTGGACTTTGTCATCCATGGGCTCCCTCCGTCTGATGGCAACACTGTCATTCCGACGGTAGTGGACTGGTTCTCCAAGGATAACACTGAGGTGTTATTTTCATTGGACCAGAACATTGACAGCTATTCGTAACACTTTGGAGGTGTTTTACAGTATGTAGATAGTCTTTGGTTTGATCATATCAATGGTTGATCATATCAATGTCGTATCATATCAATATGATCAATGGTGGATCATTTTCAATGTGACTGATTGAGTTGATAGGCTAGCTGCTTGACCATCACCTACATGTACTGTACCGAATGCTTCTCTCAAGAGAATACCATTGAAAATAAAGAAGGATTTCTGTAGACTATTCCCTCTGACACACTGCCGCTGTTGTCAAAATAATATCCGGCTAGCACTGACAAAAACATGTCATATTCAATCCTATTTCAACAACGGACCTTTCTCCTCCAGCTGAGCGGCTCTTCCCATCACACAGACAGAGCTTTTATTATCAACAACCTCTTAAATTTAATGGCAGGGGTAGAGAAACCAAGTGTGACCTTCATCTAAACGGGTCCAATCCCTGTTGGGGGAAGCGGCTTTTAGTGACGTGACTGTAAATGTTTGGAGTCGATCGAGAGAGAATGAGAGAGAGAATCAGGTGGACAACAACTAGCCATGTTGGCTTCCCGAGTGGCGCAGCGGTCTAAGGCACTGCATCTCAGCACTAGAGTCGTCACTACATACTCGGGTTCGATCCCAGGCTATGTCGTAGCCGACCGGGAGACCCATGAGGCAGCGCACAATTGGCCCTATGGCCTCCGGGTTAGGGGAGGGTTTGGCCGGCCAGGATGTCCTTGTCCCATCGTGCTCTAGCAAATGCTTGTGGCGGACCTTGGCTCATGCGTGCTGACTTCGGTCGTCAGTTGTCTAGTGTTTCCTCCAACACATTGGTGCAGCTGGCTTCCGGGTTAATCAAGCAGTCTGTAAGGAAGCAGTGCGGCTTGGCAGGGACATGTTTTGGAGGACGCATGGCACTCAATCTCTCCCGAGTGAGGGAGTTGCAACGGTGGTACAAGACTGGCTGGCAGAACGTTTGCCTTCTCGTCAGGACACATGTCACGCCCTGACATAGTGACAAGGGTGGGTCATCTAGGTGATTAATGGTTGATGTTGGCCTGGTATGGTTCCCAATCAGAAACAGCTGTTTATCGTTGTCTCTAACTACCAATTGGATGTAAAAAATAAAATAAAAAGTGGAATATGAGGCAGCATTAAATAGTAATGATATTGAAAACTTGATTGACATTTTATTTTATTTAAATTAGCCAATGATAAATTGACCAGGCCTTCCTAAGTGGACTCAACATTTTATCAAGCAAAAGTCCAATTGGATTCCTTTCTCAACAGGGAACAACAGATCACATACAGAACACATACAGAACATTCAAAACGTATTCATACCCCTTCACGTACTCCATATTTGGTTGTGTTACAGCCTGAATTTAAAATGGATGAAATAGATTGTTTTCTCACCCATCGACACACAAAACCATGTACAAAGTTTAAATATGTTTTTTTTATTTATTTATTGAAACACAGAAATATCTCATTTACATACCGTACCAGTCAAAAGTTTGGACACACTTATTCATTCAAGGGTTTTTCTTTATTTTCACTATTTTCTACATTGTAGAATAACAGTGAGGACATCAAAACTATGAAATTGACTTGACAAACTGGCAACAGACAACACAGGTATAAATACACAGGGGATAGTGGGGAAGATGGGCGACACCTGGAAAGCACAAGGAGAGCTGAAACAGATCAGCTCCAGTTTCAACTGTTCTGCCTTATTATTATTCGACCATGCTGGTCATTTATGCACATTTGAACATCTTGAACATGTTCTGTTATAATCTCCACCCGGCACAGTCAGAAGAGGACTGGCCACCCCACATAGCCTGGTTCCTCTCTAGGTTTCTTCCTAGGTTTTGGCCTTTCTAGGGAGTTTTTCCTAGCCACCGTGCTTCTACACCTGCATTGCTTGCTGTTTGGGGTTTGAGGCTGGGTTTCTGTACAGCACTTTGAGATATCAGCTAAAGTACGATGGGCTATATTAATACATTTGATTTGATTTGATCAGGGCGTGACACATGCAACTTACTATATGACTTGTTATGCACATGTTTACTCTTGAACGTATTTAGCCTTGCCGTAACAAAGGGGCTGAACACTTATTGACATTTTTTAGTAAACATTTCTGAAAAAATAATTCCATCTTTGACATTATGGGGTATTGAGTGTCGGCCAGTGACACAATCTGAATTTAACACAACAAAATCTGGAAAAAGCTGTATCTTCCCTGTCCACCAAACTCACATTCAAAATGCCATTATATCCTGGTCTGTCATAATGTAATAGAGACAGTAGATCTGGCTCCATATTTTATCCTGGTCTGTCATAATGTAATAGAGACAGTAGATCTGGTTCCATATTATATCCTGGTCTGTCATAATGTAATAGAGACAGTAGATCTGGTTCCATATTATATCCTTGTCTGTCATAATAGAGACAGTAGATCTGGTTCCATATTATATCCTGGTCTGTCATAATGTAATAGAGACAGTAGATCTGGTTCCATATTATATCCTGGTCTGTCATAATGTAATAGAGACAGTAGATCTGGTTCCATATTATATCCTGGTCTGTCATAATGTAATAGAGACAGTAGATCTGGCTACATATTATATCCTGGTCTGTCATGATGTAATAGAGACAGTAGATCTGGTTCCATATTATATCCTGGTCTGTCATAATGTAATAGAGACAGTAGATCTGGTTCCATATTATATCCTGGTCTGTCATAATGTAATAGAGACAGTAGATCTGGCTCTATATTATATCCTGGTCTGTCATAATGTAATAGAGACAGTAGATCTGGCTGCATATTATATCCTGGTCTGTCATAATGTAATAGAGACAGTAGATCTGGCTCCATACTATATCCTGGTCTGTCATAATAGAGACAGTAGATCTGGTTCCATATTTTATCCTGGTCTGTCATAATGTAATAGAGACAGTAGATCTGGCTCCATATTATATCTTGGTCTGTCATAATAGAGACAGTAGATCTGGCTCCATATTATATCATGGTCTGGCATAATAGAGACAGTAGATCTGGTTCCATATTATATCCTGGTCTGTCATAATGTAATAGAGACAGTAGATCTGGTTCCATATTATATCCTGGTCTGTCATAATGTAATAGAGACAGTAGATCTGGTTCCATATTATATCCTGGTCTGTCATAATAGAGACAGTAGATCTGGTTCCATATTATATCCTGGTCTGTCATAATGTAATAGAGACAGTAGATCTGGTTCCATATTATATCCTGGTCTGTCATAATGTAATAGAGACAGTAGATCTGGTTCCATATTATATCCTGGTCTGTCATAATGTAATAGAGACAGTAGATCTGGTTCCATATTATATCCTGGTCTGTCATAATGTAATAGAGACAGTAGATCTGGTTCCATATTATATCCTGGTCTGTCATAATGTAATAGAGACAGTAGATCTGGTTCCATATTATATCCTGGTCTGTCATAATGTAATAGAGACAGTAGATCTGGCTCCATATTATATCCTGGTCTGTCATAATGTAATAGAGACAGTAGATCTGGCTGCATATTATATCCTGGTCTGTCATAATGTAATAGAGACAGTAGATCTGGTTCCATATTATATCCTGGTCTGTCATAATAGAGACAGTAGATCTGGCTCCATATTATATCCTGGTCTGTCATAATGTAATGGAGAGAGTAGATCTGGTTCCATATTATATCCTGGTCTGTCATAATGTAATAGAGACAGTAGATCTGGTTCCATATTATATCCTGGTCTGTCATAATAGAGACAGTAGATCTGGTTCCATATTATATCCTGGTCTGTCATAATGTAATAGAGACAGTAGATCTGGTTCCATATTATATCCTGGTCTGTCATAATGTAATAGAGACAGTAGATCTGGTTCCATATTATATCCTGGTCTGTCATAATGTAATAGAGACAGTAGATCTGGTTCCATATTATATCCTGGTCTGTCATAATAGAGACAGTAGATCTGGTTCCATATTATATCCTGGTCTGTCATAATAGAGACAGTAGATCTGGTTCCATATTATATCCTGGTCTGTCATAATGTAATAGAGACAGTAGATCTGGTTCCATATTATATCCTGGTCTGTCATAATGTAATAGAGACAGTAGATCTGGTTCCATATTATATCCTGGTCTGTCATAATGTAATAGAGACAGTAGATCTGGTTCCATATTATATCCTGGTCTGTCATAATGTAATAGAGACAGTAGATCTGGTTCCATATTATATCCTGGTCTGTCATAATGTAATAGAGACAGTAGATCTGGTTCCATATTATATCCTGGTCTGTCATAATGTAATAGAGACAGTAGATCTGGCTCCATATTATATCCTGGTCTGTCATAATGTAATAGAGACAGTAGATCTGGTTCCATATTATATCCTGGTCTGTCATAATGTAATAGAGACAGTAGATCTGGTTCCATATTATATCCTGGTCTGTCATAATGTAATAGAGACAGTAGATCTGGTTCCATATTATATCCTGGTCTGTCATAATGTAATAGAGACAGTAGATCTGGTTCCATATTATATCTATGGTCTGTCATAATAGAGACAGTAGATCTGGTTCCATATTATATCTATGGTCTGTCATAATAGAGACAGTAGATCTGGTTCCATATTATATCTATGGTCTGTCATAATAGAGACAGTAGATCTGGCTCCATATTATATCATGGTCTGTCATAATAGAGACAGTAGATCTGGTTCCATATTATATCCTGGTCTGTCATAATAGAGACAGTAGATCTGGCTCCATATTATATCCTGGTCTGTCATAATGTAATAGAGACAGTAGATCTGGTTCCATATTATATCTATGGTCTGTCATAATAGAGACAGTAGATCTGGCTCCATATTATATCATGGACTGTCATAATAGAGACAGTAGATCTGGTTCCATATTATATCCTGGTCTGTCATAATGTAATAGAGACAGTAGATCTGGTTCCATATTATATCCTGGTCTGTCATAATAGAGACAGTAGATCTGGTTCCATATTATATCCTGGTCTGTCATAATGTAATAGAGACAGTAGATCTGGTTCCATATTATATCCTGGTCTGTCATAATGTAATAGAGACAGTAGATATGGTTCCATATTATATCCTGGTCTGTCATAATGTAATAGAGACAGTAGATCTGGTTCCATATTATATACTGGTCTGTCATAATGTAATAGAGACAGTAGATCTGGCTCCATATTATATCCTGGTCTGTCATAATGTAATAGAGACAGTAGATCTGGTTCCATATTATATCCTGGTCTGTCATAATGTAATAGAGACAGTAGATCTGGTTCCATATTATATCCTGGTCTGTCATAATGTAATAGAGACAGTAGATCTGGTTCCATATTATATCCTGGTCTGTCATAATGTAATAGAGACAGTAGACCTGGTTCCATATTATATCCTGGTCTGTCATAATGTAATAGAGACAGTAGATCTGGTTCCATATTATATCCTGGTCTGTCATAATGTAATAGAGACAGTAGATCTGGCTCCATATTATATCCTGGTCTGTCATAATGTAATAGAGACAGTAGATCTGGTTCCATATTATATCCTGGTCTGTCATAATAGAGACAGTAGATCTGGTTCCATATTATATCGATGGTCTGTCATAATGTAATAGAGACAGTAGATCTGGTTTCATATTATATCCTGGTCTGTCGTAATGTAATAGAGACAGTAGATCTGGTTCCATATTATATCCTGGTCTTTCATAATGTAATAGAGACAGTAGATTTGGTTCCATATTATATCCTGGTCTGTCATAATGTAATAGAGACAGTAGATCTGGTTCCATATTATATCCTGGTCTGTCATAATGTAATAGAGACAGTAGATCTGGTTCCATATTATATCCTGGTCTGTCATAATGTAATAGAGACAGTAGATCTGGCTCCATATTATATCCTGGTCTGTCATAATGTAACAGAGACAGTAGATCTGGTTCCATATTATATCTATGGTCTGTCATAATAGAGACAGTAGATCTGGTTCCATATTATATCTATGGTCTGTCATAATAGAGACAGTAGATCTGGTTCCATATTATATCTATGGTCTGTCATAATAGAGACAGTAGATCTGGCTCCATATTATATCATGGTCTGTCATAATAGAGACAGTAGATCTGGTTCCATATTATATCCTGGTCTGTCATAATAGAGACAGTAGATCTGGCTCCATATTATATCCTGGTCTGTCATAATGTAATAGAGACAGTAGATCTGGTTCCATATTATATCTATGGTCTGTCATAATAGAGACAGTAGATCTGGCTCCATATTATATCATGGACTGTCATAATAGAGACAGTAGATCTGGTTCCATATTATATCCTGGTCTGTCATAATGTAATAGAGACAGTAGATCTGGTTCCATATTATATCCTGGTCTGTCATAATAGAGACAGTAGATCTGGTTCCATATTATATCCTGGTCTGTCATAATGTAATAGAGACAGTAGATCTGGTTCCATATTATATCCTGGTCTGTCATAATGTAATAGAGACAGTAGATATGGTTCCATATTATATCCTGGTCTGTCATAATGTAATAGAGACAGTAGATCTGGTTCCATATTATATACTGGTCTGTCATAATGTAATAGAGACAGTAGATCTGGCTCCATATTATATCCTGGTCTGTCATAATGTAATAGAGACAGTAGATCTGGTTCCATATTATATCCTGGTCTGTCATAATGTAATAGAGACAGTAGATCTGGTTCCATATTATATCCTGGTCTGTCATAATGTAATAGAGACAGTAGATCTGGTTCCATATTATATCCTGGTCTGTCATAATGTAATAGAGACAGTAGATCTGGTTCCATATTATATCCTGGTCTGTCATAATGTAATAGAGACAGTAGATCTGGTTCCATATTATATCCTGGTCTGTCATAATGTAATAGAGACAGTAGATCTGGCTCCATATTATATCCTGGTCTGTCATAATGTAATAGAGACAGTAGATCTGGTTCCATATTATATCCTGGTCTGTCATAATGTAATGTAATAGAGACAGTAGATCTGGTTCCATATTATATCCTGGTCTGTCATAATAGAGACAGTAGATCTGGTTCCATATTATATCCTGGTCTGTCATAATGTAATAGAGACAGTAGATCTGGTTCCATATTATATCCTGGTCTGTCATAATAGAGACAGTAGATCTGGTTCCATATTATATCCTGGTCTGTCATAATGTAATAGAGACAGTTGATCTGGCTCCATATTATATCCTGGTCTGTCATAATGTAATAGAGACAGTAGATCTGGTTCCATATTATATCCTGGTCTGTCATAATGTAATAGAGACAGTAGATCTGGTTCCATATTATATCCTGGTCTGTCATAATAGAGACAGTAGATCTGGTTCCATATTATATCCTGGTCTGTCATAATAGAGACAGTAGATCTGGTTCCATATTATATCCTGGTCTGTCATCATGTAATAGAGACAGTAGATCTGGTTCCATATTATATCCTGGTCTGTCATAATGTAATAGAGACAGTAGATCTGGTTCCATATTATATCCTGGTCTGTCATAATGTAATAGAGACAGTAGATCTGGTTCCATATTATATCCTGGTCTGTCATAATGTAATAGAGACAGTAGATCTGGTTCCATATTATATCCTGGTCTGTCATAATGTAATAGAGACAGTAGATCTGGTTCCATATTATATCCTGGTCTGTCATAATAGAGACAGTAGATCTGGTTCCATATTATATCCTGGTCTGTCATAATGTAATAGAGACAGTAGATCTGGTTCCATATTATATCCTGGTCTGTCATAATGTAATAGAGACAGTAGATCTGGCTCCATATTATATCCTGGTCTGTCATAATGTAACAGAGACAGTAGATCTGGTTCCATATCATATCTATGGTCTGTCATAATAGAGACAGTAGATCTGGTTCCATATTATATCTATGGTCTGTCATAATAGAGACAGTATATCTGGTTCCATATTATATCTATGGTCTGTCATAATAGAGACAGTAGATCTGGCTCCATATTATATCATGGTCTGTCATAATAGAGACAGTAGATCTGGTTCCATATTATATCCTGGTCTGTCATAATAGAGACAGTAGATCTGGCTCCATATTATATCCTGGTCTGTCATAATGTAATAGAGACAGTAGATCTGGTTCCATATTATATCTATGGTCTGTCATAATAGAGACAGTAGATCTGGCTCCATATTATATCATGGACTGTCATAATAGAGACAGTAGATCTGGTTCCATATTATATCCTGGTCTGTCATAATGTAATAGAGACAGTAGATCTGGTTCCATATTATATCCTGGTCTGTCATAATAGAGACAGTAGATCTGGTTCCATATTATATCCTGGTCTGTCATAATGTAATAGAGACAGTAGATCTGGTTCCATATTATATCCTGGTCTGTCATAATGTAATAGAGACAGTAGATCTGGTTCCATATTATATCCTGGTCTGTCATAATGTAATAGAGACAGTAGATCTGGTTCCATATTATATACTGGTCTGTCATAATGTAATAGAGACAGTAGATCTGGCTCCATATTATATCCTGGTCTGTCATAATGTAATAGAGACAGTAGATCTGGTTCCATATTATATCCTGGTCTGTCATAATGTAATAGAGACAGTAGATCTGGTTCCATATTATATCCTGGTCTGTCATAATGTAATAGAGACAGTAGATCTGGTTCCATATTATATCCTGGTCTGTCATAATGTAATAGAGACAGTAGATCTGGTTCCATATTATATCCTGGTCTGTCATAATAGAGACAGTAGATCTGGTTCCATATTATATCCTGGTCTGTCATAATGTAATAGAGACAGTAGATCTGGTTCCATATTATATCCTGGTCTGTCATAATGTAATAGAGACAGTAGATCTGGTTCCATATTATATCCTGGTCTGTCATAATAGAGACAGTAGATCTGGTTCCATATTATATCCTGGTCTGTCATAATGTAATAGAGACAGTAGATCTGGTTCCATATTATATCCTGGTCTGTCATAATGTAATAGAGACAGTAGATCTGGTTCCATATTATATCCTGGTCTGTCATAATGTAATAGAGACAGTAGATCTGGTTCCATATTATATCCTGGTCTGTCATAATAGAGACAGTAGATCTGGTTCCATATTATATCCTGGTCTGTCATAATGTAATAGAGACAGTAGATCTGGTTCCATATTATATCCTGGTCTGTCATAATGTAATAGAGACAGTAGATCTGGTTCCATATTATATCCTGGTCTGCCATAATGTAATAGAGACAGTAGATCTGGTTCCATATTATATCCTGGTCTGTCATAATGTAATAGAGACAGTAGATCTGGCTCCATATTATATCATGGTCTGTCATAATGTAATAGAGACAGTAGATCTGGTTCCATATTATATCCTGGTCTGTCATAATGTAATAGAGACAGTAGATCTGGCTCCATATTATATCATGGTCTGTCATAATGTAATAGAGACAGTAGATCTGGTTCCATATTATATCTATGGTCTGTCATAATAGAGACAGTAGATCTGGTTCCATATTATATCTATGGTCTGTCATAATAGAGACAGTATATCTGGTTCCATATTATATCTATGGTCTGTCATAATAGAGACAGTAGATCTGGCTCCATATTATATCATGGTCTGTCATAATAGAGACAGTAGATCTGGTTCCATATTATATCCTGGTCTGTCATAATAGAGACAGTAGATCTGGCTCCATATTATATCCTGGTCTGTCATAATGTAATAGAGACAGTAGATCTGGTTCCATATTATATCTATGGTCTGTCATAATAGAGACAGTAGATCTGGCTCCATATTATATCATGGACTGTCATAATAGAGACAGTAGATCTGGTTCCATATTATATCCTGGTCTGTCATAATGTAATAGAGACAGTAGATCTGGTTCCATATTATATCCTGGTCTGTCATAATAGAGACAGTAGATCTGGTTCCATATTATATCCTGGTCTGTCATAATGTAATAGAGACAGTAGATCTGGTTCCATATTATATCCTGGTCTGTCATAATGTAATAGAGACAGTAGATATGGTTCCATATTATATCCTGGTCTGTCATAATGTAACAGAGACAGTAGATCTGGTTCCATATTATATACTGGTCTGTCATAATGTAATAGAGACAGTAGATCTGGCTCCATATTATATCCTGGTCTGTCATAATGTAATAGAGACAGTAGATCTGGTTCCATATTATATCCTGGTCTGTCATAATGTAATAGAGACAGTAGATCTGGTTCCATATTATATCCTGGTCTGTCATAATGTAATAGAGACAGTAGATCTGGTTCCATATTATATCCTGGTCTGTCATAATGTAATAGAGACAGTAGATCTGGTTCCATATTATATCCTGGTCTGTCATAATAGAGACAGTAGATCTGGTTCCATATTATATCCTGGTCTGTCATAATAGAGACAGTAGATCTGGTTCCATATTATTTCCTGGTCTGTCATAATGTAATAGAGACAGTAGATCTGGTTCCATATTATATCCTGGTCTGTCATAATAGAGACAGTAGATCTGGTTCCATATTATATCCTGGTCTGTCATAATGTAATAGAGACAGTAGATCTGGTTCCATATTATATCCTGGTCTGTCATAATGTAATAGAGACAGTAGATCTGGTTCCATATTATATCCTGGTCTGTCATAATGTAATAGAGACAGTAGATCTGGTTCCATATTATATCCTGGTCTGTCATAATGTAATAGAGACAGTAGATCTGGCTCCATATTATATCATGGTCTGTCATAATGTAATAGAGACAGTAGATCTGGTTCCATATTATATCCTGGTCTGTCATAATGTAATAGAGACAGTAGATCTGGTTCCATATTATATCCTGGTCTGTCATAATGTAATAGAGACAGTAGATCTGGTTCCATATTATATCCTGGTCTGTCATAATGTAATAGAGACAGTAGATCTGGTTCCATATTATATCCTGGTCTGTCATAATGTAATAGAGACAGTAGATCTGGTTCCATATTATATCTATGGTCTGTCATAATAGAGACAGTAGATCTGGTTCCATATTATATCCTGGTCTGTCATAATAGAGACAGTAGATCTGGCTCCATATTATATCTATGGTCTGTCATAATAGAGACAGTAGATCTGGTTCCATATTATATCCTGGTCTGTCATAATAGATACAGTAGATCTAGCTCCATATTATATCCTGGTCTGTCATAATGTAATAGAGACAGTAGATCTGGTTCCATATTATATATATGGTCTGTCATAATAGAGACAGTAGATCTGGCTCCATATTATATCATGGTCTGTCATAATAGAGACAGTAGATCTGGTTCCATATTATATCCTTGTCTGTCATAATGTAATAGAGACAGTAGATCTGGTTCCATATTATATCCTGGTCTGTCATAATGTAATAGAGACAGTAGATCTGGCTCCATATTATATCCTGGTCTGTCATAATAGAGACAGTAGATCTGGTTCCATATTATATCCTGGTCTGTCATAATGTAATAGAGACAGTAGATCTGGTTCCATATTATATCCTGGTCTGCCATAATGTAATAGAGACAGTAGATCTGGTTCCATATTATATCTATGGTCTGTCATAATAGAGACAGTAGATCTGGTTCCATATTATATCTATGGTCTGTCATAATAGAGACAGTAGATCTGGCTCCATATTATATCATGGTCTGTCATAATAGAGACAGTAGATCTGGTTCCATATTATATCCTGGTCTGTCATAATAGAGACAGTAGATCTGGCTCCATATTATATCCTGGTCTGTCATAATGTAATAGAGACAGTAGATCTGGTTCCATATTATATCTATGGTCTGTCATAATAGAGACAGTAGATCTGGCTCCATATTATATCATGGTCTGTCATAATAGAGACAGTAGATCTGGTTCCATATTATATCCTGGTCTGTCATAATGTAATAGAGACAGTAGATCTGGTTCCATATTATATCCTGGTCTGTCATAATGTAATAGAGACAGTAGATCTGGCTCCATATTATATCCTGGTCTGTCATAATAGAGACAGTAGATCTGGTTCCATATTATATCCTGGTCTGTCATAATGTAATAGAGACAGTAGATCTGGTTCCATATTATATCCTGGTCTGCCATAATGTAATAGAGACAGTAGATCTGGTTCCATATTATATCCTGGTCTGTCATAATGTAATAGAGTCAGTAGATCTGGTTCCATATTATATCCTGGTCTGTCATAATAGAGACAGTAGATCTGGCTCCATATTATATCCTGTTCTGTCATAATGTAATAGAGACAGTAGATCTGGTTCCATATTATATCCTGGTCTGTCATAATGTAATAGAGACAGTAGATCTGGTTCCATATTATATCCTGGTCTGTCATAATGTAATAGAGACAGTAGATCTGGTTCCATATTATATCCTGGTCTGTCATAATGTAATAGAGACAGTAGATCTGGTTCCATATTATATCCTGGTCTGTCATAATGTAATAGAGACAGTAGATCTGGTTCCATATTATATCCTGGTCTGTCATAATTTAATAGAGACAGTATATCTGGTTCCATATTATATCGTGGTCTGTCATAATGTAATAGAGACAGTAGATCTGGTTCCATATTATATCCTGGTCTGTCATAATGTAATAGAGACAGTAGATCTGGTTCCATATTATATCATGGTCTGTCATAATGTAATAGAGACAGTAGATCTGGCTCCATATTATATCCTGGTCTGTCATAATGTAATAGAGACAGTAGATCTGGTTCCATATTATATCCTGGTCTGTCATAATAGAGACAGTAGATCTGGCTCCATATTATATCATGGTCTGTCATAATAGAGACAGTAGATCTGGCTCCATATTATATCATGGTCTGTCATAATAGAGACAATAGATCTGGTTCCATATTATATCCTGGTCTGTCATAATAGAGACAGTAGATCTGGTTCCATAGTATATCCTGGTCTGTCATAATGTAATAGAGACAGTAGATCTGGCTCCATATTATATCATGGTCTGTCATAATGTAATAGAGACAGTAGATCTGGCTCCATATTATATCCTGGTCTGTCATAATGTAATAGAGACAGTAGATCTGGTTCCATATTATATCCTGGTCTGTCATAATGTAATAGAGACAGTAGATCTGGTTCCATATTATATCCTGGTCTGTCATAATAGAGACAGTAGATCTGGCTCCATATTATATCCTGTTCTGTCATAATGTAATAGAGACAGTAGATCTGGTTCCATATTATATCCTGGTCTGTCATAATGTAATAGAGACAGTAGATCTGGTTCCATATTATATCCTGGTCTGTCATAATGTAATAGAGACAGTAGATCTGGTTCCATATTATATCCTGGTCTGTCATAATGTAATAGAGACAGTAGATCTGGTTCCATATTATATCCTGGTCTGTCATAATGTAATAGAGACAGTAGATCTGGTTCCATATTATATCCTGGTCTGTCATAATTTAATAGAGACAGTATATCTGGTTCCATATTATATCGTGGTCTGTCATAATGTAATAGAGACAGTAGATCTGGTTCCATATTATATCCTGGTCTGTCATAATGTAATAGAGACAGTAGATCTGGTTCCATATTATATCATGGTCTGTCATAATGTAATAGAGACAGTAGATCTGGCTCCATATTATATCCTGGTCTGTCATAATGTAATAGAGACAGTAGATCTGGTTCCATATTATATCCTGGTCTGTCATAATAGAGACAGTAGATCTGGCTCCATATTATATCATGGTCTGTCATAATAGAGACAGTAGATCTGGCTCCATATTATATCATGGTCTGTCATAATAGAGACAATAGATCTGGTTCCATATTATATCCTGGTCTGTCATAATAGAGACAGTAGATCTGGTTCCATAGTATATCCTGGTCTGTCATAATGTAATAGAGACAGTAGATCTGGCTCCATATTATATCATGGTCTGTCATAATGTAATAGAGACAGTAGATCTGGTTCCATATTATATCCTGGTCTGTCAGTAGATCTGGCTCCATATTATATCATGGTCTGTCATAATAGAGACAGTAGATCTGGCTCCATATTATATCCTGGTCTGTCATAATAGAGACAATAGATCTGGTTCCATATTATATCCTGGTCTGTCATAATAGAGACAGTAGATCTGGTTCCATAGTATATCCTGGTCTGTCATAATGTAATAGAGACAGTAGATCTGGCTCCATATTATATCCTGGTCTGTCATAATGTAATAGAGACAGTAGATCTGGTTCCATATTATATCCTGGTCTGTCATAATGTAATAGAGACAGTAGATCTGGTTCCATATTATATCCTGGTCTGTCATAATGTAATAGAGACAGTAGAGTTCCATATTATATCGTGGTCTGTCATAATGTAATAGAGACAGTAGATCTGGTTCCATATTATATCCTGGTCTGTCATAATAGAGACAGTAGATCTGGTTCCATATTATATCGTGGTCTGTCATAATGTAATAGAGACAGTTGATCCCACCATGTCATATGCATCAACCCTTTCAGACTGAATTTCTCACTTGTTGCTGTTAGTTTACTTTTTTTAACATTTTTTCCATGTATAATTGTTTCGATGATATATAATATTGCTGTTTCTCAAACATATTGTTAATTTATGTAATACTTTATATACATTGATTTGGCAAAAGTGGCAACCACCCATTCATGCCAATAAATTATTTATTGCATTGGATATTGAATTTGTGTTTTAAGTGAAGGATGCTTCGAAATTGTCTCAGAGGGTTAAATGTAATCATAATGTACTCATAATGTCTTCTCTCTCTCTCTGTCTCTCTCTCTCTCTCTCTCTCTCTGTCTCTGTCAGGATTTGGCCAGGGTTGTTCCGGTTTTTGGTCACTAGATGCCCCCATTGTGCCTTTTGACCTTTTGTTTTCCCTTGATCCCCATTATTATTTGCACCTGTGCCTCGTTTCCCCTGATTGTATTTAAACCCTTTGTTTTCCTCAGTCCTTTGCTCTGTGTTTGTATGTTAGCACCCAGCCCTAGTACTCTGTGAACTCTTGTTGATACCGGTGGACTCTCTTGTGGAATTCTGTTTTTTGTTCTTGTTTGTTTGTTTTTGAGTATTTTTTGAGGCTTTTTGTGCTATACCTTCCACCTTGTGGATTTACCTTTTTGTCTTGGAGGATTTCCTTTGTTCTTGTGGAATTCCTTTTGAGGTCGTGGAGTTACATGTTTTCCTGAAGAACTTCACTTTTTACTTCATTAAATACACCGTCTCAAGTACTGCTGTGTCTGCCTCATCTTCTGGGTTCTGCCAACTATTTGTGGCTCAGTTGGTTAAGTGACTGTTTCTCACTCCAGAGACCCGGGTTTGTAACCGGGTCCTGACAGAAACACAGAGCCCAAAATGAACCCAGAGGCAGCCAGTTCCCAGGACCTTGATGCCATGCTATCCCACCACCAGGAGACTGTCCAACGCCACGAAGCCACCCTGGTTCAGCAAGAGGCCTTAATGGCTAGACATTCTCATCTTCTGTCGGAGATGCTGACTTCCATAAAGCAGATATCTGATCGACTTACACCGGCAACAGTTCCCGTCCCAGTACCTCAGATTCACGTACCCATGGCAGTTAACCCTCTGGCTGAACCTCTGTCTTCCACCTCCCCAACGGTTCTCAGGTGATCCAAGTGCTTGTAAAGGGTTTCTCACCCAATGTTCTCTATCCTTCGAGCTGCAACCCTCGTCGTTCCCCACCGACCGGTCTAAAATCGCATATATCATCACCCTGCTGTCGGAAAAAGCCCTGGCCTGGGCTACTGCTGTGTGGGATGCCCATAGTTCCTGCTGTGCCAGCTATCTGCCTTTGCTGAGGAATTCAAACGAGTGTTTCAAGGCCCAAGCAGTGGTCCTGACTCAGCCAAACAGCTCCTGACTCTCCATAGGTCGGCGTGACGGACTATGCCATCCAGTTCCGCACGGTGGCAGCAGCGAGTGGCTGGAACAACGAGGCGCTCACGGATCGGTGTGCTTTCTGAAAGGCCTTTCCGACACTATCCAAGATGAACTGGCCACTCGGGTCATAACCACCGGACAATCTCGAGTCCCTGATCAAGTTGGCCTCACGCATTGACCAGCGTCTGAGAGAGAGAGAACTCAACCGTAGACCTCTAGCCCCTATCAGTCCCAGCTCCGAGTCCCCACCTTTATCCTCGCTGGCTCCACCGGAACCCATGCAGATTGGACGCATCTTCCAGGCTGAGAGAGACCGCCGGATGAGGACAGACGCTGTTCTATATTGCGGCAAACTGGGCCATTTCCGTTCCACGTGTCCCGGGCTCCAGGGAAACGCTCTGTTCCGTACAGACCGGGGGAACTGTAACGGGAAACATAACCTCCTCCCATCCGTCCAACTCCCGTCTGCTCATTCCAGTCACCCTTTCCTGGGACAACCACAAGCTTCACCTTCAAGCCTTGGTAGACTCTGGAGCTGCAGGTAACTTCATGGATGGTGTCTGGGCAAAGGAGAATGGCGTTCCCTCTGAACCTCTAAGTGACCCCATGAGGGTTACTACATTGGATGGAAGCCCTTTGGGATCTGGACTTGTCACTCATGTCACTACCTCCTGGACTTTCAGTTTCACAACACCAGGAATTGATGAACTTTCATTTGATCTCCTGTTCCGAGTTCCTCTCGTCCTTGGATACCCCTGGCTTCACAGCCATAACCCTCACATCGACTGGTCATGGGCACTATCAAGCAGTGGGGTCCTACGTGCCAGCTACTTGTATTTTCCCGAATTCCCAGAGTTCTACTCCAGAGTCTTTAGAATCCATCGACCTGACCCAAGTTCCCGAGTGTTACCATGACCTCAAACTGGTATTTAGCAAACAGAGGGCCACCATGCTACCACCCCATAGACCTTATGATTGCCCCATCGAACTGTTTCCGGGCACTTGCCCCCAGGGGCCGGATCTTTCCCTATCTCCACCCCGAACGAGCTGCTATGGATACCTACATCAGGACGCTCTGGAAGCAGGCCTCATGCGTCCATCCACCTCCCGGCGGGAGCAGGGTTTTTCTTTGTGGCCAAGAAAGACGGTGGATTGCGTCCTTGCATCGACTACCAGGGATTCAATGCCATAACCGTCCGTAACCGTTACCCGCTACCCCTTATGGCCACAGCCTTCGAGCTGCTCCAGGAAGCAGTTGTTTTCACTAAGCTTGACCTGAACGCATACCATCTTGTGCGGATCAGACCTGGTGACGAGTGGAAGACCGCTTTCAACACGCCTACTGGTCACTATGAATACTTGGTGATGCCCTTCGGCCTGACCAACGCCCCAGCGGTGTTCCAAGCGCTCATAAACGATGTGCTTAGGGATATGCTTAACATATTTGTGTTTGTTTACTTGGATGACATCCTCATCTTTTCGAGCTCTCTTCAAGCGCTCCTGGGTTCCTGCCAAAGACATACTGGACCCTGACCTCATTCGTCAGTTCAGGGCCCTCCACCCTGAGAGAGCTGGTAGGAACGTCAGGAGCCGTTCCTAGGGGGGGGATTCTGTCAGGATTTGGCCAGGGTTGTCCCGGTTTTTGGTCACTAGATGCCCCCATTGTGCCTTTTGACCTTTTGTTTTCCCTTGATCCCCATTTATTATTTGCACCTGTGCCTCGTTTCCCCTGATTGTATTTAAACCCTTTGTTTTCCTCAGTCCTTTGCTCTGTGTTTGTATGTTAGCACCCAGCCCTAGTACTCTGTGAACTCTTGTTGATCCCGGTGGACTCTCTTGTGGAATTCTGTTTTTTTGTTCTTGTTTGTTTTTGAGTATTTTTTGAGGCTTTTTGTGCTATACCTTCCACCTTGTGGATTTACCTTTTTGTCTTGGAGGATTTCCTTTGTTCTTGTGGAATTCCTTTTGAGGTTGTGGAGTTACATGTTTTCCTGAAGAACTTCACTTTTTACTTCATCTCCGTCTCAAGTACTGCTGTGTCTGCCTCATCTTCTGGGTTCTGCCAACTATTTGTGGCTCAGTTGGTTAAGTGACTGTTTCTCACTCCAGAGACCCGGGTTCGTAACCGGGTCCTGACAGTCTCTCTCTCTCTGACAGTCTCTCTGTCTCTCTCTCTGACAGTCTCTCTCTCTGTCTCTCTCTCTCTGTCTTTTGTAATACTCACAGGCAAGCAACGACTTTTACACTTCATTCAACAAATCCAATAATTTAAGCTGAGCCGATTCCCATTATTTTTTCCCACCAAAGGAACTCTGTCGAGCATTCATTTAAATCCCTCCTGTATGAAGTCATATCCTTTCTACCATGGGCCTAACTACTAAGTGCAAGTTTTGCCGTGCAATGAGAAGCGGACACATGAGGAAAGCTGATTAAATGATCTCAAAAGCCTTTCTTTTACTCCGTAGAGATTTCTCCTCCCCCTTTCCAATAAGGTCTCATTAAAAACCTTTGTTCCAAACAGACGGAGGCTGGATTCTTAACATTGATCGTCTAGGAGTGTCTGAAATAGAATGGTGATATTCACCATGAATAGTTGCAATTTTTCAGGAGCTCAAGGATTTTGTCCAGGTTTTAAATGAGTTGCTCAGTGGTTTTAAAGTCTCACAATGACATAAAAGTTTCACCAGGGGATTTAAAAAAATATATTTTTGTCTCTCCCTTTCTGTATTTTATTCACTGGAAGAAAAGCTGGCCCACCTTTCAAAGTGTCATTCTGACTTAGAAAGAACATATTGAGTCATTTACATTTGTACTTTACTCAACAGGAAAGAGTTTCATCAAGACAGACCAGTCAATAGTGACATTTAAAAAATACATATTTAGCCTTTATTTAACTCAGCAAACCAGTTATGAACCAATTTTCAGCTCGGGGATTAGATCCTTTACCTTACCAGGTGCCTAAATCCAGATTCTCCCATGAGCAACTTTTACTTAACCTTCAAAGCTCATTGGCTTACGCTTCCCATGAGGACGTGAGGGAGAACAGTCTGTAGACCTAAGATCTTATATCTCAGAACATACTGACTCACTCCCATGGGTTCTAGCTGACTAGCCCATTGATGAACAGGCACTCTGGTTTGAAATGAGACCCTTTATCATTCTGACTATAACAGTGATTTACTTAAGCAATCTGCTCAATTTGTAAATGAGAATTGAACCAGTCTCTTCTTTATTTCTGTCTTCTTATCCCACATAGGCTGTCATTCACTCAAGATAGTTCCGATATTTGTTTTCGTGTTGTCAGTTTTTTTCATAATTTTCTCCCGTATTTAATATTTTTTTCAATTAATATTCTTCCATTAGTGTGGTGTTTTAAATTTAAATTCAAGCGATCAGCAGAGTGGATTTGGCCTTTACCGAGATGGTACATCAGTGTAAGACTGGCAGCCACTTTATCCGCGGCCATAATGACTTGTCTGCTGAGACCTGTCCTTATTCAGCAACCAGGGAATTTCACCCATCACCCAAGTCTTCTTGTCCACCACTGAGACGTCAGAAGTTCCTCTCTTGGACCCTAGAGAGTACGGATCCAACATGGCCACTCCTTCCGTTTTAATTTTACCTTTATTTTACCAGGCAAGTCAGTTAAGAACACATTCTTATTTTCAATGACGGCCTGGGAACAGTGGGTTAACTGCCTGTTCAGGAGCAGAACGACAGATTTCTACCTTGTCAGCTCGGGGGTTTGAACTCGCAACCTTCCGGTTACTAGTCCAACGCTCTAACCACTAGGCTACGCTGCCACCCCATTATGATGTTATTGTTGTTATTGCTAATTGTGCTACATATTATTTTCCCATATGATTTTATTAATTTAATCGACACTTCCTGTGTTACTGTGCCACTTTCAACCCCTCCAGGCTTCGATCGGTCAGGGTTCATCTGCTGTCAGTTGATTGTCGTAACTCTTTGTTTCACGCTTTGCTTCACAGCAAAGATGTTTTTGACATGTTTTCAAGATTGAGAAAATGATGCCCTTGAAGATTGTGCGTCATCATCTCCGACTCCTCGTAACCGACCCATCTTTCAGGGTTTGTTTGTGGAGTGTATACGATACCCAGACATTCCATTTCACGCCTGTGTTACAGCTTTACTCTCTGTTGCACCCACATAAAGTTTTTCGGAAGGATTTTAGATGAGAAAGAGAGAAAGAGAGAGAGTAAGCGAGAGAGAGAGAGAGAAAGAAGGTGTGATCTGTGGGATGATGGCACTGTGTCCAGGTGAGAATTAATCTGAGTTGTTGTGTCTGAATGCTAGGGAGAGAGGGATTTACTGATGTATAAATGATTCTCTCTCTATCTTTCCCTCTCTCTCACTTTCTCAATCGCTCTCTTTCTCCTACCCCAAACAACAAGACATCATGTAGCTTCAGTCTACTCTACCAAACAAACACCAGTACAAATCTCCAAACCCATAAATCTTCCAATTCACACCGTTCTACAGTATAAGTCATTTTTCTAGGGAGCGGGGAAAAAGTATGACTTAAAAGAAAGGGCTTCTAATAGATATTCTGACTTCAACTCAAATCATCTCCACTCTCCTGCCTCGCCTGCAACTGGGATGAAAATGCCACGAGCCATCTTTTCAGCGGTGTGAAGTTTGACATCCTTTTTAGTCGGCGGGGTGGCCTGACCTATTCGTTAATGAGCGTCCAGCTAGCTGTCTTTCAGACTGCCTGACTGTCATGGCTTCTTCTCGCCTGTAGCCCCCGTACTGTATCATACTAAGGTATTTATGATGATGTCCAGGGACCAGGAACACGTGAACTCCGGGAACCAGCAAGCCTTAATTGGATATTTCAGAAAGTGTGATATTCTATGTGTTTTACTGTGGCAACAAGAAGAGATGGCTGGCCATGCCAGGGGGTTTTGACCCTTCCTAGCTTGGTGTGATTAAAATAGTTAACGATTAAGCTAATTTAACAGTGGCTATAGCAGAATGTGCTACTACTTTGTGTTGCCCCCCCCCCCTGCCTTGGTGTCCTTGCATTTCCCTTTGCTGAGAAATAGTAGAGATTCCTCAAGATCAAAATCAATGGCTGAGTAGCCATTTGATTACATGTTCAGGAGTCTTATGGCTTGGGGGTAGAAGCCCCCATACTGTATCATACATACTAAGTTATTCATGATGATGTCAAGGGACCAGGAACAGGTCATCAAACAGGTAACCCAGCCCCTCCCACCCCCCCACCATGTACTGGGCCGTTCGCACTAACCCTCTGTAGTGCCATGCGGTCGGAGGCTGAGCAGTTGTCATACCAGGCAGTGATGCAATCTGTCAGGTTGCTCTCGATGGTGCAGCTGTAAAACCTTTTGAGGATCTGAGAACCCATGCCAAATCTCCTGATGGGGAATAGGTTTTGTTGTGTCCTCATCACAACTGTCTTGGTGTGCTTGGACCATGTTAGTTTGTTGGTGACGTGGACGCCAAGGAACTTAAATCTCTCAACCTGCTCCACTTCAGCCCCATCGATGAGAATGGGGGAGTGCTCGGGCCTCTTTTTCCTGTAGTCTACAATCATCTCCTTAGTATTGATCACGTTGAGGGAGAGGTTGTTGTCCTGGCACCACACGTCCAGGTCTCTGACCTCCTCCCTATAGGGTGTCTCATCGCTGTTGGTGATCAGGCCTACTACTGTTAAGTCATCTGCAAACTTAATGATGGTGTTGGAGTCGTGCCTGGCCGTGCAGTCATGAGTGAACGGGGAGTACAGGAGGGGACTGAGCAGACACCCCATGAGGGGCCCCCGTGTTGAGGATCAGCGTGGCGGATGTGTTGTTTCCTACCATTATCACCCAGGGGCGGCCCGTCAGGAACCCCGGGTTGCAGAGGAAAGTGTTCAGTCCCAGTATCCTTGGCTTAGTGATGAGCTTTGATGGCACTATGGGATTGAATGCTGAGCTGTAGTCAATGAATAGCATTCTCACATAGGTGTTCCTTTTGTCCAGGTGGGAAAGGGCAGTGGGGACTGCAATATAGATTGCATCATCTGTGGATCAGTTGGTGCGGTATGCAAATTGGAGTGTGGATAATGGTGTTGACGTGAGACCAGCCTTGGTCTCTCTGCTGCCATGTGCTCTCTCCCTGTCTGTCCCTGTCTCTCCCTGTCTGTCCCTGTGTGTCTGTCCCTGTCCCTGTGTGTCTCTCCCTGTCTGTCCCTGTCTCTCCCTGTCTGTCCCTGTGTGTCTGTCCCTGTGTGTCTCTCCCTGTCTGTCCCTGTGTGTCTGTCCCTGTGTCCCTGTCCCTGTGTGTCTGTCCCTGGTCCCTGTGTGTCTGTCCCTGTGTGTCTGTCCCTGTGTCCCTGTGTGTCTGTCCCTGTGTCCCTGTCCCTGTGTGTCTCTCCCTGTCTGTCCCTGTCTCTCCCTGTCTGTCCCTGTGTGTCTGTCCCTGTGTGTCTGTCCCTGTGTGTCTGTCCCTGTGTGTCTGCCCCTGTGTGTCTGTCCCTGGTCCCTGTGTGTCTGTCCCTGTGTCCCTGTCCCTGTGTGTCTGTCCCTGTGTCCCTGTCCCTGTGTGTCTGTCCCTGTCCCTGTGTGTCTGTCCCTGGTCCCTGTGTGTCTGTCCCTGTCCCTGTGTGTCTGTCCCTGTGTGTCTGTCCCTGTGTGTCTGTCCCTGTGTGTCTGTCCCTGTGTGTCTCCCTGTCCCTGTGTGTCACCCTGTCCCTGTCCCTGTGTGTCTGTCCCTGTCTGTCCCTGTGTCGATGTCCCAGTGTGTCTCTGTCCCTGTGTGTCTGTCCCTGTCCCTGTGTGTCTGTCCCTGTGTCCCTGTCCCTGTGTGTCTGTCCCTGTCCCTGTGTGTCTGTCCCTGTGTGTCTGTCCCTGTGTCCCTGTCCCTGTGTGTCTGTCCCTGTGTGTCTGTCCCTGGTCCCTGTGTGTCTGTCCCTGGTCCCTGTGTGTCTGTCCCTGTGTGTCTGTCCCTGTGTCCCTGTCCCTGTGTCTGTCCCTGTCCCTGTGTGTGTCCCCCTGTGTGTCCCTGTGTGTCCCTGTGTGTCCCTGTGTGTCTGTCCCTGTGTGTCCCTGTGTGTCTGTCTGTCCCTGTGTGTCTGTCCCTGTGTGTCTGTCCCTGTGTGTCTGTCCCTGTGTGTCTGTCCCTGTGTCCCTGTGTGTCTGTCCCTGTCCCTGTGTGTCTCCCTGTCCCTGTGTGTCTCCCTGTCCCTGTGTGTCTCCCTGTCCCTGTCCCTGTGTGTCTGTGTCTGTCTGTCCCTGTGTCGATGTCCCTGTGTGTCTCTGTCCCTGTCCATGTGTGTCTGTCCCTGTGTGTCTGTCCCTGTCCCTGTGTCCCTGTCCCTGTGTGTCTGTCCCTGTCCCTGTGTGTGTCCCCCTGTGTCCCCTGTGTCCCTGTGTCTGTCCCTGTGTGTCCCTGTGTGTCTGTCCCTGTGTGTCTGTCCCTGTGTGTCTGTCTGTCCCTGTGTGTCTGTCCCTGTGTGTCTGTCTGTCCCTGTGTGTCTGTCCCTGTGTGTCTGTCCCTGTGTGTCTGTCCCTGTGTGTCTGTCCCTGTGTGTCCCTGTGTGTCTGTCCCTGTGTGTCTGTCTCTGTCCCTGTGTGTCTGTCCCTGTGTGTCTGTCCCTGTCCCTGTGTGCCTGTCCCTGTGTGTCTCCCTGTCCCTGTGTGTCCCTGTCCCTGTGTCTCTCCCTGTCCCTGTGTGTCTCCCTGTCCCTGTGTGTCTCCCTGTCCCTGTCCCTGTCCCTGTGTGTCCCTGTCCCTGTCCCTGTGTCTGTCCCTGTGTGTCCCTGTCCCTGTCTGTCCCTGTCCCTGTGTGTCTCCCTGTCCCTGTGTGTCTCCCTGTCCCTGTGTGTCTGTCCCTGTCCCTGTGTGTCTCCCTGTCCCTGTGTGTCCCTGTCCCTGTCCCTGTGTGTCTCCCTGTCCCTGTGTGTCTGTCCCTGTCCCTGTGTGTCTCCCTGTCCCTGTGTGTCCCTGTCCCTGTCCCTGTGTGTCAGTCCCTGTCCCTGTGTGTGGCATGATGACTAAGAGTCCTCAGCTAAGCCTTAATGTCAGATAGTTTAAGTTATGACAGAGACAGAGACACTGGGCCTAAAGAAAGGTCCTGGTTCTGAACCCCGTCCTGTGCAACTGGATCCTGGACTTCCTGTTGGGCCGACAGCAGTGGGTGGGGGAACACCCCCCACTCCCCCCGGGGTGTGTTCAGCTCCGACCTCCCTGGCCACACACAACTCCAACTCAATCAACAGAGTTTGCTGACGACAGGACAA
This sequence comes from Oncorhynchus keta, assembly GCF_023373465.1. NCBI lineage: Eukaryota > Metazoa > Chordata > Actinopteri > Salmoniformes > Salmonidae > Oncorhynchus > Oncorhynchus keta. The sequence continues at coordinate 8,105,845 of NC_068433.1, forward strand.
CGGTAGGTAGGCCTGATCAGCAACGATGATGAGGAACCGGAACGAGATTAGAGCCCTAGAAGAGTGGTGCCAGGAAAAAAATAACTTCTCCCTCAACGTCAACAGAAACCACGGAGCTTTTCGTGGACTATAAGAAACAGAAGAGGGAGCAAGCCACCTTCCACGTCAACAGGGCCACAGTGGGGAGGGTAAAAACATTTTATCTTCAAGTTCCTCGGCGGACACATCATTGAGGACATGAAATGGTCCAAACCCATCAACACCATGCTGGAGAAGGCACAACGGCGCCTCTTCAACCTCATGTGGCTGAAGTAATTATGCATGGCATGATGCATGCCCTCCCGGACTTCTACAACGCTCAGTGTCGAAGAAAGGGCCAGAAGAAAATTAAAGACCTCAGCCACCCGGGACACGGTCTGTTCTCTCTGCTACTATCGACCAGACTGAGATCGTACTGGTGCATCAGAACTGGGACAGAGGCACTGAGAAAGAGCTTCTATCACCAGAACAACAGACTATTGAACAAATTATATAACCATCAGACTGTTGAACAGTTTCTATCACCATCAGACTGTTGAACAGCTTCTATTACCATCAGACTGTTGAACAGCTTCTATTACCATCAGACTGTTGAACAGCTTCTATCACCATCAGACTGTTGAACAGCTTCTATCACCATCAGACTGTTGAACAGCTTCTATCACCATCAGACTGTTGAACAGCTTCTATCACCATCAGACTGTTGAACAGCTTCTATTACCATCAGACTGTTGAACAGCTTCTATCACCATCAGACTGTTAAACAGCTTCTATTACCATTAGACTGTTGAACAGCTTCTATCACCATCAGACTGTTGAACAGCTTCTATCAGACTGTTGAACAGCTTCTATCACCATCAGACTGTTGAACAGCTTCTATTACCATTAGACTGTTGAACAGCTTCTATCACCATCAGACTGTTGAACAGCTTCTATCAGACTGTTGAACAGCTTCTATCACCATCAGACTGTTGAACAGCTTCTATCACCATCAGACTGTTAAACAGCTTCTATCACCATCAGACTGTTGAACAGCTTCTATTATCAGAAAATCAGACTGTTGAACAGCTTCTATCACCATCAGACTGTTGAACAGCTTCTATCACCATCAGACTGTTGAACAGCTTCTATTACCATCAGACTGTTGAACAGCTTCTATTACCATCAGACTGTTGAACAGCTTCTATCACCATCAGACTGTTGAACAGCTTCTATTACCATCAGACTGTTGAACAGCTTCTATCAGACTGTTGAACAGCTTCTATCACCATCAGACTGTTGAACAGCTTCTATCACCATCAAACTGTTGAACAGCTTCTATCACCATCAGACTGTTGAACAGCTTCTATCACCATCAGACTGTTGAACAGCTTCTATCACCATCAGACTGTTGAACAGCTTCTATCACCATCAGACTGTTGAACAGCTTCTATTACCAGCAGACTGTTGAACAGCTTCTATCACCATCAGACTGCTGAACAGCTTCTATTACCATCAGACTGCTGAACAGCTTCTATTACCAGCAGACTGTTGAACAGCTTCTATTACCAGACCATCATGCTGTTGAACAGCTTCCATTATCAACATCAGACTGTAGAACAGTTTATATCACCATTAGACTGTAGAACAGTTTATATCACCATTAGACTGTAGAACAGTTTATATCACCATTAGACTGTAGAGCAGTTTATATCACCATTAGACTGTAGAACAGTTTATATCACCATTAGACTGTAGAACAGTTTATATCACCAATAGACTGTGGAAAAGTTTATATCACCATTAGACTGTGGAACAGTTATCACCATTAGACTGTAGAACAGTTTATATCACCATTAGACTGTAGAACAGTTTATATAACCATTAGACTGTAGAACAGTTTATATCACCATTAGACTGTAGAACAGTTTATATCACCATTAGACTGTAGAACAGTTTATATCACCATTAGACTGTAGAACAGTTTATATAACCATTAGACTGTAGAACAGTTTATATCACCATTAGACTGTAGAACAGTTTATATAACCATTAGACTGTAGAACAGTTTATATCACCATTAGACTGTAGAACCGTTTATATCACCATTAGACTGTAGAACAGTTTATATCACCATTAGACTGTAGAACAGTTTATATAACCATTAGACTGTAGAACAGTTTATATCACCATTAGACTGTAGAACAGTTATCACCATTAGACTGTAGAACAGTTTATATAACCATTAGACTGTAGAACAGTTTTTATCACCATTCGACTGTAGAACAGTTCATATCACCATTAGACTGTAGAACAGTTTATATAACCAATAGACTGTAGAACAGTTTATATCCCCATTAGACTGTAGAACAGTGTATATCACCATTAGACTGTAGAACAGTTTATATCAGCATTAGACTGTAGAAGAGTTTATATCACCATTAGACTGTAGAACAGTTTATATAACCATTAGACTGTAGAACAGTTATCACCATTAGACTGTAGAACAGTTTATATAACCATTAGACTGTAGAACAGTTTATATCACCATTAGACTGTAGAACAGTTTATATCACCATTAGACTGTATTACAGCTTATATCACCATTAGACTGTAGAACAGTTTATATCCCCATTAGACTGTAGAACAGTTATCACCATTAGACTGTGGAACAGTTATCACCATTAGACTGTAGAACAGTTTATATCACCATTAAACTGTAGAACAGTTCATATCACCATTAGACTGTAGAACAGTTATCACCATTAGACTGTGGAACAGTTATCACCATTAGACTGTAGAACAGTTTATATCACCATTAGACTGTAGAACAGTTTATATCACCATTAGACTGTATTACAGCTTATATCACCATTAGACTGTAGAACAGTTTATATCCCCATTATACTGTAGAACAGTTATCACCATTAGACTGTGGAACAGTTATCACCATTAGACTGTAGAACAGTTTATATCACCATTAGACTGTAGAACAGCTTATATCACCATTAGACTGTAGAACAGTTTATATCCCCATTATACTGTAGAACAGTTATCACCATTAGACTGTGGAACAGTTATCACCATTAGACTGTAGAACAGTTTATATCACCATTAGATTGTTGAACAGTTTATATCACCATTAGACTGTAGAACAGTTTATATCACCATTAGACTGTAGAACAGTTATCACCATTAGACTGTAGAACAGTTTATATCACCATTAGACTGTAGAACAGTTTATATCACCATTAGACTGTAGAACAGTTATCACCATTAGACTGTGGAACAGTTATCACCATTAGACTGTAGAACAGTTTATATCACCAATAGACTGTAGAACAGTTATCACCATTAGACTGTAGAACAGTTTATATCACCATTAGACTGTAGAACAGTTATCACCATTAGACTGTGGAACAGTTATAACCAATAGACTGTAGAACAGTTATCACCATTAGACTGTAGAACAGTTATCACCATTAGACTGTAGAACAGTTTATATCACCATTAGACTGTATTACAGCTTATATCACCATTAGACTGTAGAACAGTTTATATCCCCATTATACTGTAGAACAGTTATCACCATTAGACTGTGGAACAGTTATCACCATTAGACTGTAGAACAGTTTATATCACCATTAGACTGTAGAACAGTTTATATCACCATTAGACTGTAGAACAGTTTATATCACCATTAGACTGTATTACAGCTTATATCACCATTAGACTGTAGAACAGTTTATATCCCCATTATACTGTAGAACAGTTATCACCATTAGACTGTGGAACAGTTATCACCATTAGACTGTAGAACAGTTTATATCACCATTAGACTGTAGAACAGTTTATATCACCATTAGACTGTATTACAGCTTATATCACCATTAGACTGTAGAACAGTTTATATCCCCATTATACTGTAGAACAGTTATCACCATTAGACTGTGGAACAGTTATCACCATTAGACTGTAGAACAGTTTATATCACCATTAGATTGTTGAACAGTTTATATCACCATTAGACTGTAGAACAGTTTATATCACCATTAGACTGTAGAACAGTTTATATCACCATTAGACTGTAGAACAGTTTATATCACCATTAGACTGTAGAACAGTTTATATCACCATTAGACTGTAGAACAGTTATCACCATTAGACTGTGGAACAGTTATCACCATTAGACTGTAGAACAGTTTATATCACCATTAGACTGTTGAACAGTTTATATAACCATTAGACTGTAGAACAGTTATCACCATTAGACTGTGGAACAGTTATCACCATTAGACTGTAGAACAGTTTATATCACCATTAGACTGTAGAACAGTTTATATAACCATTAGACTGTAGAACAGTTTATATCACCATTAGACTGTAGAACAGTTTTTATCACCATTCGACTGTATTACAGCTTATATCACCATTAGACTGTAGAACAGTTATCACCATTAGACTGTAGAACAGTTTATATAACCATTAGACTGTAGAACAGTTTATATCACCATTAGACTGTAGAACAGTTTATATCACCATTAGACTGTATTACAGCTTATATCACCATTAGACTGTTGAACAGTTTATATAACCATTAGACTGTAGAACAGTTATCACCATTAGACTGTGGAACAGTTATCACCATTAGACTGTAGAACAGTTTATATCACCATTAGACTGTAGAACAGTTTATATAACCAATAGACTGTAGAACAGTTATCACCTTTAGACTGTGGAACAGTTATCACCATTAGACTGTAGAACAGTTTATATCACCATTAGACTGTATTACAGCTTATATCACCATTAGACTGTAGAACAGTTTATATCCCCATTATACTGTAGAACAGTTATCACCATTAGACTGTGGAACAGTTATCACCATTAGACTGTAGAACAGTTTATATCACCATTAAACTGTAGTACAGTTTATATCACCATTAGACTGTAGTACAGTTTATATCACCATTAGACTGTAGAACAGTTTATATCACCATTAGACTGTTGAACAGTTTATATAACCATTAGACTGTAGAACAGTTATCACCATTAGACGGTAGTACAGTTTATATCACCATTAGACTGTAGAACAGTTTATATCACCATTAGACTGTAGAACAGTTTATATAATCATTATTGCCTGTACGTTTGTTTTACTGTGTAACTCTGTGTTGTTTTTGTCGAACTGCTATGCTTTATCTTGTCCAGGTCGCAGTTGTAAATGAGAACTAAAGGTGTTCTCAACTGGCCTACCTGGTTAAATAAAGGTGTTCTCAACTGGCCTACCTGGTTTAATTAAAGGTGTTCTCAACTGGCCTACCTGGTTAAATAAAGGTGTTCTCAACTGGCCTACCTGGTTTAATAAAGGTGTTCTCAACTGGCCTACCTGGTTAAATAAAGGTGTTCTCAACTGGCCTACCTGGTTAAATAAAGGTGTTCTCAACTAGCCTACCTGGTTTAATAAAGGTATTCTCAACCGGCCTACCTGGTTAAATAAAGGTGTTCTCAACTAGCTTACCTGTTTAAATAAAGGTGTTCTCAACTGGCCTACCTGGTTTAATAAAGGTGTTCTCAACTGGCCTACCTGGTTAAATAAAGGTGTTCTCAACTAGCCTACCTGGTTAAATAAAGGTGTTCTCAACTGGCCTACCTGGTTTAATAAAGGTGTTCTCAACTGGCCTACCTGGTTAAATAAAGGTGTTCTCAACTAGCCTACCTGGTTAAATAAAGGTGTTCTCAACTGGCCTACCTGGTTTAATAAAGGTGTTCTCAACTGGCCTACCTGGTTAAATAAAGGTGTTCTCAACTGGCCTACCTGGTTTAATTCTCAACCGGCCTACCTGGTTAAATAAAGGTGGAATAGAAAAGTCATTAAACACTGTACACTTCCTGTTTCTTTGACAGTGTTTTTCACACTTTGTATACGGTATTCTTTACATAGCTCAGTCTAATATATCTACTACTGTACATTGCATGTTATGTTAATCTGTTTATTCACACCATATATTTATATACTGGATTCTTGACAAAGCTAAAAGACACTGAGTGTACAAAACATTAGGAACACCTAACAGTGGAAGCTGTTGAGTGTGAAAAACCCAGCAGCGTTACAGTTCCTGACACACTCAAACCAGAGCTCCTGGCACCTGCTACGATACCCCCATTCAAAGGCACTATCTCTGAATGGCACAGGCATACACAATGCATGTCTCGATTGTCTCAACGCTTAAAGATCCTTCTTTAACCCAGTCTCCTCCTCTTCATCTACAATGATTTGAAGTGGATTGGTCAGTCTATGTCGTGGAAAGAGCAGGTGTTCTTAATCTTTGTACGGTCAGTGTATCTACTGCGGTGGTAGCCTAGTGGTTAGAGTGTAGGGGCGGCAGGTAGCCTAGTGGTTAGAGTGTAGAGGGGGCAGGTAGCCTAGTGGTGAGAGGTGAGGAGCGGCTGGTAGCCTAGTGGTTAGAGTGTTGGGGCGGCAGGTAGCCTAGTGGTTAGAGTGTAGGGGCGGCAGGTAGCCTAGTGGTTAGAGCGGAGGGGAGGCAGGTAGCCTAGTGGTTAGAGTGTAGAGGGAGCAGGTAGCCTAGTGGTTAGAGTGTAGGGGCGGCAGGTAGCCTAGTGGTTAGAGTGTAGAGGGAGCAGGTAGCCTAGTGGTTAGAGCGGAGGGGTGGCAGGTAGCCTAGTGGTTAGAGTGTAGGGGCGGCAGGTAGTCTAGTGGTTAGAGTGTAGGGGCGGCAGGTAGCCTAGTGGTTAGAGTGGAGGGGAGGCAGGTAGCCTAGTGGTTAGAGTGTAGGGCGGCAGGTAGCCTAGTGGTTAGAGTGTAGAGGGGGCAGGTAGCCTAGTGATTAGAGTGTAGGGGCGGCAGGTAGCCTAGTGGTTAGAGCGGAGGGGTGGCAGGTAGCCTAGTGGTTAGAGTGTAGGGGCGGCAGGTAGTCTAGTGGTTAGAGTGTAGGGGCGGAAGGTAGCCTAGAGGTTAGAGTGTCGGGCGGCAGGTAGCCTAGTGGTTAGCGTGTAGGGGCGGCAGGTAGCCTAGTGGTTAGAGTATAGAGGAGCAGGTAGACTAGTGGTTAGAGTGTAGGGACGGCAGGTAGCCTAGTGGTTAGAGTGTAGGGGCAGCAGGTAGTCTAGTGGTTAGAGTGGAGGGGGAGGCAGGTAGCCTAGTGGTTAGAGTGTAGGGGCGGCAGGTAGTCTAGTGGTTAGAGTGGAGGGGGAGGCAGGTAGCCTAGTGGTTAGAGTGTAGAGGGGGCAGGTGGCCTAGTGGTTAGAGTGTAGGGGCGGAAGGTAGCCTAGAGGTTAGAGTGTAGGGACGGCAGGTAGTCTAGTAGTTAGAGTGGAGGGGCAGGCAGGTAGCCTAGTGGTTAGAGTGGAGGGGGAGGCAGGTAGCCTAGTGGTTAGAGTGTAGGGGCGGCAGATAGCCTAGTGGTTAGAGTGTAGGGGCGGCAGGTAGCCTAGTGGTTAGAGTGTAGAGGGGGCAGGTAGCCTAGTGGTTAGAGTGGAGGGGGAGGCAGGTAGCCTAGTGGTTAGAGTGTAGGGGCGGCAGGTAGCCTAGTGGTTAGAGTGTAGAGGGGGCAGGTAGCCTAGTGATTAGAGTGTAGGGGCGGCAGGTAGCCTAGTGGTTAGAGCGGAGGGGTGGCAGGTAGCCTAGTGGTTAGAGTGTAGGGGCGGCAGGTAGTCTAGTGGTTAGAGTGTAGGGGCGGAAGGTAGCCTAGAGGTTAGAGTGTCGGGCGGCAGGTAGCCTAGTGGTTAACGTGTAGGGAGGCAGGTAGCCTAGTGGTTAGAGTGTAGAGGGGGCAGGTGGCCTAGTGGTTAGAGTGTAGGGGCGGAAGGTAGCCTAGAGGTTAGAGTGTAGGGACGGCAGGTAGTCTAGTAGTTAGAGTGGAGGGGCAGGCAGGTAGCCTAGTGGTTAGAGTGGAGGGGGAGGCAGGTAGCCTAGTGGTTAGAGTGTAGGGGCGGCAGATAGCCTAGTGGTTAGAGTGTAGGGGCGGCAGGTAGCCTAGTGGTTAGAGTGTAGAGGGGGCAGGTAGCCTAGTGGTTAGAGTGGAGGGGGAGGCAGGTAGCCTAGTGGTTAGAGTGTAGGGGCGGCAGGTAGCCTAGTGGTTAGAGTGTAGAGGGGGCAGGTAGCCTAGTGATTAGAGTGTAGGGGCGGCAGGTAGCCTAGTGGTTAGAGCGGAGGGGTGGCAGGTAGCCTAGTGGTTAGAGTGTAGGGGCGGCAGGTAGTCTAGTGGTTAGAGTGTAGGGGCGGAAGGTAGCCTAGAGGTTAGAGTGTACGGGCGGCAGGTAGCCTAGTGGTTAGCGTGTAGGGCGGCAGGTAGCCTAGTGGTTAGAGTATAGAGGGAGCAGGTAGACTAGTGGTTAGAGTGTAGGGACGGCAGGTAGCCTAGTGGTTAGAGTGTAGGGACGGCAGGTAGTCTAGTGGTTAGAGTGGGGGGGCAGGTTGCCTAGTGGTTAGAGTGGAGGGGGAGGCAGGTAGCCTAGTGGTTAGAGTGTAGGGGCGGCAGGTAGTCTAGTGGTTAGAGTGGGGGGAGGCAGGTAGCCTAGTGGTTAGAGTGTAGAGGGGGCAGGTAGCCTAGTGGTTAGAGTGTAGGGGCGGAAGGTAGCCTAGAGGTTAGAGTGTAGGGACGGCAGGTAGCCTAGTGGTTAGAGTGTAGGGGCGGCAGGTAGCCTAGTGGTTAGAGCGGAGGGGAGGCAGGTAGCCTAGTGGTTAGAGTGTAGGGGCGGCAGGTAGCCTAGTGGTTAGAGTGTAGAGGGAGCAGGTAGCCTAGTGGTTAGAGTGTAGGGGCGGCAGGTAGCCTAGTGGTTAGAGTGTAGAGGGAGCAGGTAGCCTAGTGGTTAGAGCGGAGGGGTGGCAGGTAGCCTAGTGGTTAGAGTGTAGGGGCGGCAGGTAGTCTAGTGGTTAGAGTGTAGGGGCGGCAGGTAGCCTAGTGGTTAGAGTGGAGGGGGAGGCAGGTAGCCTAGTGGTTAGAGTGTAGGGGCGGCAGGTAGCCTAGTGGTTAGAGTGTAGAGGGGGCAGGTAGCCTAGTGATTAGAGTGTAGGGGCGGCAGGTAGCCTAGTGGTTAGAGCGGAGGGGTGGCAGGTAGCCTAGTGGTTAGAGTGTAGGGGCGGCAGGTAGTCTAGTGGTTAGAGTGTAGGGGCGGAAGGTAGCCTAGAGGTTAGAGTGTCGGGGCGGCAGGTAGCCTAGTGGTTAGCGTGTAGGGGCGGCAGGTAGCCTAGTGGTTAGAGTATAGAGGGAGCAGGTAGACTAGTGGTTAGAGTGTAGGGACGGCAGGTAGCCTAGTGGTTAGAGTGTAGGGACGGCAGGTAGTCTAGTGGTTAGAGTGGGGGGGGGGCAGGTTGCCTAGTGGTTAGAGTGGAGGGGGAGGCAGGTAGCCTAGTGGTTAGAGTGTAGGGGCGGCAGGTAGTCTAGTGGTTAGAGTGGAGGGGGAGGCAGGTAGCCTAGTGGTTAGAGTGTAGAGGGGGCAGGTGGCCTAGTGGTTAGAGTGTAGGGGCGGAATGTAGCCTAGAGGTTAGAGTGTAGGGACGGCAGGTAGTCTAGTAGTTAGAGTGGAGGGGCAGGCAGGTAGCCTAGTGGTTAGAGTGGAGGGGGAGGCAGGTAGCCTAGTGGTTAGAGTGTAGGGGCGACAGATAGCCTAGTGGTTAGAGTGTAGGGGCGGCAGGTAGCCTAGTGGTTAGAGTGTAGAGGGGGCAGGTAGCCTAGTGGTTAGAGTGGAGGAGGCAGGTAGCCTAGTGGTTAGAGTGTAGGGGCGGCAGGTAGCCTAGTGGTTAGAGTGTAGAGGGGGCAGGTAGCCTAGTGATTAGAGTGTAGGGGCGGCAGGTAGCCTAGTGGTTAGAGCGGAGGGGTGGCAGGTAGCCTAGTGGTTAGAGTGTAGGGCGGCAGGTAGTCTAGTGGTTAGAGTGTAGGGGCGGAAGGTAGCCTAGAGGTTAGAGTGTCGGGCGGCAGGTAGCCTAGTGGTTAGCGTGTAGGGGCGGCAGGTAGCCTAGTGGTTAGAGTATAGAGGAGCAGGTAGACTAGTGGTTAGAGTGTAGGGACGGCAGGTAGCCTAGTGGTTAGAGTGTAGGGACGGCAGGTAGTCTAGTGGTTAGAGTGGGGGGGCAGGTTGCCTAGTGGTTAGAGTGGAGGGGAGGCAGGTAGCCTAGTGGTTAGAGTGTAGGGGCGGCAGGTAGTCTAGTGGTTAGAGTGGAGGGGAGGCAGGTAGCCTAGTGGTTAGAGTGTAGGGGCGGCAGATAGCCTAGTGGTTAGAGTGTAGGGGCGGCAGGTAGCCTAGTGGTTAGAGTGTAGAGGGGGCAGGTAGTCTAGTGGTTAGAGGGGAGGGGGGGCGGCTGGTAGCCTAGTGGTTAAAGTGTAGGGGCGGCAGATAGCCTAGTGGTTAGAGTGTAGAGGGAGCAGGTAGCCTAGTGGTTAGAGTGTAGAGGGGGCAGGTAGTCTAGTGGTTAGGGGGGAGGGGGGGGGCGGCTGGTAGCCTAGTGGTTAAAGTGTAGAGGGAGCAGGTAGCCTAGTGGTTAGAGGGGAGGGGGAGGCAGGTAGCCTAGTGGTTAGAGTGTAGGGGGGGCAGGTAGTCTAGTGGTTAGAGTGGAGGGGGAGGCAGGTAGCCTAGTGGTTAGAGTGTAGAGGGGGCAGGTAGCCTAGTGGTTAGAGTGGAGGGGGAGGCAGGTAGCCTAGTGGTTAGAGTGTAGGGGCGGCAGGTAGTCTAGTGGTTAGAGTGGAGGGGGAGGCAGGTAGCCTAGTGGTTAGAGTGTAGGGGCGGCAGATAGCCTAGTGGTTAGAGTGTAGGGGCGGCAGGTAGCCTAGTGGTTAGAGTGTAGAGGGGCAGGTAGTCTAGTGGTTAGAGGGGAGGGAGGGGCGGCTGGTAGCCTAGTGGTTAAAGTGTAGGGGCGGCAGATAGCCTAGTGGTTAGAGTGTAGAGGAGCAGGTAGCCTAGTGGTTAGAGTGTAGAGGGGCAGGTAGTCTAGTGGTTAGAGGGGAGGGGAGGGGCGGCTGGTAGCCTAGTGGTTAAAGTGTAGAGGGAGCAGGTAGCCTAGTGGTTAGAGTGGAGGGGGAGGCAGGTAGCCTAGTGGTTAGAGTGTAGGGGCGGCAGGTAGTCTAGTGGTTAGAGTGGAGGGGGAGGCAGGTAGCCTAGTGGTTAGAGTGTAGAGGGGGCAGGTAGCCTAGTGGTTAGAGTGTAGGGGCGGAAGGTAGCCTAGTGGTTAGAGCGGAGGGGTGGCAGGTAGCCTAGTGGTTAGAGTGTAGGGGCGGAAGGTAGCCTAGAGGTTAGAGTGTCGGGGCGGCAGGTAGCCTAGTGGTTAGCGTGTAGGGGCGGCAGGTAGCCTAGTGGTTAGAGTATAGAGGGAGCAGGTAGACTAGTGGTTAGAGTGTAGGGACGGCAGGTAGCCTAGTGGTTAGAGTGGGGGGCAGGTTGCCTAGTGGTTAGAGTGGAGGGGAGGCAGGTAGCCTAGTGGTTAGAGTGTAGGGGCGGCAGGTAGTCTAGTGGTTAGAGTGGGGGAGGCAGGTAGCCTAGTGGTTAGAGTGTAGAGGGGGCAGGTGGCCTAGTGGTTAGAGTGTAGGGGCGGAATGTTGCCTAGAGGTTAGAGTGTAGGGACGGCAGGTAGTCTAGTAGTTAGAGTGGAGGGGCAGGCAGGTAGCCTAGTGGTTAGAGTGGAGGGGAGGCAGGTAGCCTAGTGGTTAGAGTGTAGGGGCGGCAGATAGCCTAGTGGTTAGAGTGTAGGGGCGGCAGGTAGCCTAGTGGTTAGAGTGTAGAGGGGGCAGGTAGCCTAGTGGTTAGAGTGGAGGGGAGGCAGGTAGCCTAGTGGTTAGAGTGTAGGGGCGGCAGGTAGCCTAGTGGTTAGAGTGTAGAGGGGCAGGTAGCCTAGTGATTAGAGTGTAGGGCGGCAGGTAGCCTAGTGGTTAGAGCGGAGGGTGGCAGGTAGCCTAGTGGTTAGAGTGTAGGGGCGGCAGGTAGTCTAGTGGTTAGAGTGTAGGGGCGGAAGGTAGCCTAGAGGTTAGAGTGTCGGGCGGCAGGTAGCCTAGTGGTTAGCGTGTAGGGGCGGCAGGTAGCCTAGTGGTTAGAGTATAGAGGGAGCAGGTAGACTAGTGGTTAGAGTGTAGGGACGGCAGGTAGCCTAGTGGTTAGAGTGTAGGGACGGCAGGTAGTCTAGTGGTTAGAGTGGGGGGGGCAGGTTGCCTAGTGGTTAGAGTGGAGGGGGAGGCAGGTAGCCTAGTGGTTAGAGTGTAGGGGCGGCAGGTAGCCTAGTGGTTAGAGTGTAGAGGGGGCAGGTAGCCTAGTGGTTAGAGTGTAGGGGCGGAAGGTAGCCTAGAGGTTAGAGTGTAGGGACGGCAGGTAGCCTAGTGGTTAGAGTGTAGGGACGGCAGGTAGTCTAGTAGTTAGAGTGGAGGGGCAGGCAGGTAGCCTAGTGGTTAGAGTGGAGGGGGAGGCAGGTAGCCTAGTGGTTAGAGTGTAGGGGCGGCAGATAGCCTAGTGGTTAGAGTGTAGGGGCGGCAGGTAGCCTAGTGGTTAGAGTGTAGAGGGGGCAGGTAGTCTAGTGGTTAGAGGGGAGGGGAGGGGCGGCTGGTAGCCTAGTGGTTAAAGTGTAGGGGCGGCAGATAGCCTAGTGGTTAGAGTGTAGAGGGAGCAGGTAGCCTAGTGGTTAGAGTGTAGAGGGGGCAGGTAGTCTAGTGGTTAGAGGGGAGGGGAGGCGGCTGGTAGCCTAGTGGTTAAAGTGTAGAGGAGCAGGTAGCCTAGTGGTTAGAGTGGAGGGGAGGCAGGTAGCCTAGTGGTTAGAGTGTAGGGGGCGGCAGGTAGTCTAGTGGTTAGAGTGGAGGGGAGGCAGGTAGCCTAGTGGTTAGAGTGTAGAGGGGGCAGGTAGCCTAGTGGTTAGAGTGTAGGGGCGGAAGGTAGCCTAGTGGTTAGAGCGGAGGGGTGGCAGGTAGCCTAGTGGTTAGAGTGTAGGGGCGGAAGGTAGCCTAGAGGTTAGAGTGTCGGGCGGCAGGTAGCCTAGTGGTTAGCGTGTAGGGGCGGCAGGTAGCCTAGTGGTTAGAGTATAGAGGAGCAGGTAGACTAGTGGTTAGAGTGTAGGGACGGCAGGTAGCCTAGTGGTTAGAGTGGGGGGGGGCAGGTTGCCTAGTGGTTAGAGTGGAGGGAGGCAGGTAGCCTAGTGGTTAGAGTGTAGGGGCGGCAGGTAGTCTAGTGGTTAGAGTGGAGGGGAGGCAGGTAGCCTAGTGGTTAGAGTGTAGAGGGGCAGGTGGCCTAGTGGTTAGAGTGTAGGGGCGGAAGGTAGCCTAGAGGTTAGAGTGTAGGGACGGCAGGTAGTCTAGTAGTTAGAGTGGAGGGGCAGGCAGGTAGGCTAGTGGTTAGAGTGGAGGGGAGGCAGGTAGCCTAGTGGTTAGAGTGTAGGGGCGGCAGATAGCCTAGTGGTTAGAGTGTAGGGGCGGCAGGTAGCCTAGTGGTTAGAGTGTAGAGGGGGCAGGTAGCCTAGTGGTTAGAGTGGAGGGGAGGCAGGTAGCCTAGTGGTTAGAGTGTAGGGCGGCAGGTAGCCTAGTGGTTAGAGTGTAGAGGGGGCAGGTAGCCTAGTGATTAGAGTGTAGGGGCGGCAGGTAGCCTAGTGGTTAGAGCGGAGGGGTGGCAGGTAGCCTAGTGGTTAGAGTGTAGGGCGGCAGGTAGTCTAGTGGTTAGAGTGTAGGGCGGAAGGTAGCCTAGAGGTTAGAGTGTCGGGGCGGCAGGTAGCCTAGTGGTTAGCGTGTAGGGGCGGCAGGTAGCCTAGTGGTTAGAGTATAGAGGGAGCAGGTAGACTAGTGGTTAGAGTGTAGGGACGGCAGGTAGCCTAGTGGTTAGAGTGTAGGGACGGCAGGTAGTCTAGTGGTTAGAGTGGGGGGGCAGGTTGCCTAGTGGTTAGAGTGGAGGGGAGGCAGGTAGCCTAGTGGTTAGAGTGTAGGGGCGGCAGGTAGTCTAGTGGTTAGAGTGGAGGGGGAGGCAGGTAGCCTAGTGGTTAGAGTGTAGAGGGGGCAGGTAGCCTAGTGGTTAGAGTGTAGGGCGGAAGGTAGCCTAGTGGTTACAGCGGAGGGGTGGCAGGTAGCCTAGTGGTTAGAGTGTAGGGGCGGAAGGTAGCCTAGAGGTTAGAGTGTCGGGCGGCAGGTAGCCTAGTGGTTAGCGTGTAGGGGCGGCAGGTAGCCTAGTGGTTAGAGTATAGAGGGAGCAGGTAGACTAGTGGTTAGAGTGTAGGGACGGCAGGTAGCCTAGTGGTTAGAGTGGGGGGGCAGGTTGCCTAGTGGTTAGAGTGGAGGGGAGGCAGGTAGCCTAGTGGTTAGAGTGTAGGGGCGGCAGGTAGTCTAGTGGTTAGAGTGGAGGGGGAGGCAGGTAGCCTAGTGGTTAGAGTGTAGAGGGGGCAGGTGGCCTAGTGGTTAGAGTGTAGGGGCGGAAGGTAGCCTAGAGGTTAGAGTGTAGGGACGGCAGGTAGTCTAGTAGTTAGAGTGGAGGGGCAGGCAGGTAGCCTAGTGGTTAGAGTGGAGGGGGAGGCAGGTAGCCTAGTGGTTAGAGTGTAGGGGCGGCAGATAGCCTAGTGGTTAGAGTGTAGGGCGGCAGGTAGCCTAGTGGTTAGAGTGTAGAGGGGGCAGGTAGCCTAGTGGTTAGAGTGGAGGAGGCAGGTAGCCTAGTGGTTAGAGTGTAGGGGCGGCAGGTAGCCTAGTGGTTAGAGTGTAGAGGGGGCAGGTAGCCTAGTGATTAGAGTGTAGGGGCGGCAGGTAGCCTAGTGGTTAGAGCGGAGGGTGGCAGGTAGCCTAGTGGTTAGAGTGTAGGGCGGCAGGTAGTCTAGTGGTTAGAGTGTAGGGGCGGAAGGTAGCCTAGAGGTTAGAGTGTCGGGCGGCAGGTAGCCTAGTGGTTAGCGTGTAGGGGCGGCAGGTAGCCTAGTGGTTAGAGTATAGAGGAGCAGGTAGACTAGTGGTTAGAGTGTAGGGACGGCAGGTAGCCTAGTGGTTAGAGTGTAGGGACGGCAGGTAGCCTAGTGGTTAGAGTGTAGGGGCGGCAGGTAGTCTAGTGGTTAGAGTGTAGGGGCGGAAGGTAGCCTAGAGGTTAGAGTGTCGGGGCGGCAGGTAGCCTAGTGGTTAGCGTGTAGGGCGGCAGGTAGCCTAGTGGTTAGAGTATAGAGGGAGCAGGTAGACTAGTGGTTAGAGTGTAGGGACGGCAGGTAGCCTAGTGGTTAGAGTGTAGGGACGGCAGGTAGTCTAGTGGTTAGAGTGGGGGGCAGGTTGCCTAGTGGTTAGAGTGGAGGGGGAGGCAGGTAGCCTAGTGGTTAGAGTGTAGGGGCGGCAGGTAGTCTAGTGGTTAGAGTGGGGGAGGCAGGTAGCCTAGTGGTTAGAGTGTAGAGGGGGCAGGTAGCCTAGTGGTTAGAGTGTAGGGGTGGAAGGTAGCCTAGAGGTTAGAGTGTAGGGACGGCAGGTAGCCTAGTGGTTAGAGTGTAGGGACGGCAGGTAGTCTAGTAGTTAGAGTGGAGGGGCAGGCAGGTAGCCTAGTGGTTAGAGTGGAGGGGGAGGCAGGTAGCCTAGTGGTTAGAGTGTAGGGGCGGCAGATAGCCTAGTGGTTAGAGTGTAGGGGCGGCAGGTAGCCTAGTGGTTAGAGTGTAGAGGGGGCAGGTAGTCTAGTGGTTAGAGGGGAGGGGAGGGGCGGCTGGTAGCCTAGTGGTTAAAGTGTAGGGGCGGCAGATAGCCTAGTGGTTAGAGTGTAGAGGGAGCAGGTAGCCTAGTGGTTAGAGTGTAGAGGGGGCAGGTAGTCTAGTGGTTAGAGGGGAGGGGAGGGGCGGCTGGTAGCCTAGTGGTTAAAGTGTAGAGGGAGCAGGTAGCCTAGTGGTTAGAGTGGAGGGGGAGGCAGGTAGCCTAGTGGTTAGAGTGTAGGGGCGGCAGGTAGTCTAGTGGTTAGAGTGGAGGGGGAGGCAGGTAGCCTAGTGGTTAGAGTGTAGAGGGGGCAGGTAGCCTAGTGGTTAGAGTGTAGGGGCGGAAGGTAGCCTAGTGGTTAGAGCGGAGGGTGGCAGGTAGCCTAGTGGTTAGAGTGTAGGGGCGGAAGGTAGCCTAGAGGTTAGAGTGTCGGGCGGCAGGTAGCCTAGTGGTTAGCGTGTAGGGGCGGCAGGTAGCCTAGTGGTTAGAGTATAGAGGTAGCAGGTAGACTAGTGGTTAGAGTGTAGGGACGGCAGGTAGCCTAGTGGTTAGAGTGGGGGCAGGTTGCCTAGTGGTTAGAGTGGAGGGGGAGGCAGGTAGCCTAGTGGTTAGAGTGTAGGGGCGGCAGGTAGTCTAGTGGTTAGAGTGGAGGGGGAGGCAGGTAGCCTAGTGGTTAGAGTGTAGAGGGGGCAGGTGGCCTAGTGGTTAGAGTGTAGGGGCGGAAGGTAGCCTAGAGGTTAGAGTGTAGGGACGGCAGGTAGTCTAGTAGTTAGAGTGGAGGGGCAGGCAGGTAGCCTAGTGGTTAGAGTGGAGGGGGAGGCAGGTAGCCTAGTGGTTAGAGTGTAGGGGCGGCAGATAGCCTATTGGTTAGAGTGTAGGGGCGGCAGGTAGCCTAGTGGTTAGAGTGTAGAGGGGGCAGGTAGCCTAGTGGTTAGAGTGGAGGGGAGGCAGGTAGCCTAGTGGTTAGAGTGTAGGGCGGCAGGTAGCCTAGTGGTTAGAGTGTAGAGGGGGCAGGTAGCCTAGTGATTAGAGTGTAGGGCGGCAGGTAGCCTAGTGGTTAGAGCGGAGGGGTGGCAGGTAGCCTAGTGGTTAGAGTGTAGGGGCGGCAGGTAGTCTAGTGGTTAGAGTGTAGGGCGGAAGGTAGCCTAGAGGTTAGAGTGTCGGGGCGGCAGGTAGCCTAGTGGTTAGCGTGTAGGGGCGGCAGGTAGCCTAGTGGTTAGAGTATAGAGGGAGCAGGTAGACTAGTGGTTAGAGTGTAGGGACGGCAGGTAGCCTAGTGGTTAGAGTGTAGGGACGGCAGGTAGTCTAGTGGTTAGAGTGGGGGGGGCAGGTTGCCTAGTGGTTAGAGTGGAGGGGAGGCAGGTAGCCTAGTGGTTAGAGTGTAGGGGCGGCAGGTAGTCTAGTGGTTAGAGTGGAGGGGGAGGCAGGTAGCCTAGTGGTTAGAGTGTAGAGGGGCAGGTAGCCTAGTGGTTAGAGTGTAGGGGCGGAAGGTAGCCTAGTGGTTACAGCGGAGGGTGGCAGGTAGCCTAGTGGTTAGAGTGTAGGGGCGGAAGGTAGCCTAGAGGTTAGAGTGTCGGGCGGCAGGTAGCCTAGTGGTTAGCGTGTAGGGGCGGCAGGTAGCCTAGTGGTTAGAGTATAGAGGGAGCAGGTAGACTAGTGGTTAGAGTGTAGGGACGGCAGGTAGCCTAGTGGTTAGAGTGGGGGGCAGGTTGCCTAGTGGTTAGAGTGGAGGGGAGGCAGGTAGCCTAGTGGTTAGAGTGTAGGGGCGGCAGGTAGTCTAGTGGTTAGAGTGGAGGGGAGGCAGGTAGCCTAGTGGTTAGAGTGTAGAGGGGCAGGTGGCCTAGTGGTTAGAGTGTAGGGGCGGAAGGTAGCCTAGAGGTTAGAGTGTAGGGACGGCAGGTAGTCTAGTAGTTAGAGTGGAGGGGCAGGCAGGTAGCCTAGTGGTTAGAGTGGAGGGGAGGCAGGTAGCCTAGTGGTTAGAGTGTAGGGGCGGCAGATAGCCCTAGTGGTTAGAGTGTAGGGGCGGCAGGTAGCCTAGTGGTTAGAGTGTAGAGGGGGCAGGTAGCCTAGTGGTTAGAGTGGAGGGGGAGGCAGGTAGCCTAGTGGTTAGAGTGTAGGGGCGGCAGGTAGCCTAGTGGTTAGAGTGTAGAGGGGGCAGGTAGCCTAGTGATTAGAGTGTAGGGGCGGCAGGTAGCCTAGTGGTTAGAGCGGAGGGGTGGCAGGTAGCCTAGTGGTTAGAGTGTAGGGCGGCAGGTAGTCTAGTGGTTAGAGTGTAGGGCGGAAGGTAGCCTAGAGGTTAGAGTGTCGGGGCGGCAGGTAGCCTAGTGGTTAGCGTGTAGGGGCGGCAGGTAGCCTAGTGGTTAGAGTATAGAGGGAGCAGGTAGACTAGTGGTTAGAGTGTAGGGACGGCAGGTAGCCTAGTGGTTAGAGTGTAGGGACGGCAGGTAGTCTAGTGGTTAGAGTGGGGGGGCAGGTTGCCTAGTGGTTAGAGTGGAGGGGAGGCAGGTAGCCTAGTGGTTAGAGTGTAGGGGCGGCAGGTAGTCTAGTGGTTAGAGTGGAGGGGAGGCAGGTAGCCTAGTGGTTAGAGTGTAGAGGGCAGGTAGCCTAGTGGTTAGAGTGTAGGGGCGGAAGGTAGCCTAGAGGTTAGAGTGTAGGGACGGCAGGTAGCCTAGTGGTTAGAGTGTAGGGACGGCAGGTAGTCTAGTAGTTAGAGTGGAGGGGCAGGCAGGTAGCCTAGTGGTTAGAGTGGAGGGGAGGCAGGTAGCCTAGTGGTTAGAGTGTAGGGGCGGCAGATAGCCTAGTGGTTAGAGTGTAGGGGCGGCAGGTAGCCTAGTGGTTAGAGTGTAGAGGGGGCAGGTAGTCTAGTGGTTAGAGGGGAGGGGAGGGCGGCTGGTAGCCTAGTGGTTAAAGTGTAGGGGCGGCAGATAGCCTAGTGGTTAGAGTGTAGAGGGAGCAGGTAGCCTAGTGGTTAGAGTGTAGAGGGGGCAGGTAGTCTAGTGGTTAGAGGGGAGGGAGGGGCGGCTGGTAGCCTAGTGGTTAAAGTGTAGAGGGAGCAGGTAGCCTAGTGGTTAGAGTGGAGGGGGAGGCAGGTAGCCTAGTGGTTAGAGTGTAGGGGCGGCAGGTAGTCTAGTGGTTAGAGTGGAGGGGGAGGCAGGTAGCCTAGTGGTTAGAGTGTAGAGGGGGCAGGTAGCCTAGTGGTTAGAGTGTAGGGGCGGAAGGTAGCCTAGAGGTTAGAGTGTCGGGCGGCAGGTAGCCTAGTGGTTAGAGTGTAGGGGCGGCAGGTAGCCTAGTGGTTAGAGTGGAGGGGCGGCAGGTAGCCTAGTGATTAGAGTGTAGAGGGGGCAGGTAGTCTAGTGGTTAGAGGGGAGGGGAGGGGCGGCTGGTAGCCTAGTGGTTAGAGTGTAGGGACGGCAGGTAGCCTAGTGGTTAGAGTGTAGGGACGGCAGGTACTCTAGTGGTTAGAGTGGAGGGGGAGGCAGGTAGCCTAGTGGTTAGAGTGTAGGGGCGGCAGGTAGCCTAGTGGTTTGAGTGTAGAGGGGGCAGGTAGCCTAGTGGTTAGAGTGTAGAGGGGGCAGGTAGCCTAGTGGTTAGAGTGTTGGGGCGGCAGGTGGCCTAGTGGTTAGAGTGTAGGGGCGGCAGGTAGCCTAGTGGTTAGAGTGGAGGGGCGGCAGGTAGCCTAGTGGTTAAAGCGTTGGGCCAGTAACCGAAAGGTTGCTTGATCGAATCCCCGAGCTGACAAGGTAAAAATCTGTCGTTCTGCCCCAGAGCAAGGCAGTTAACCCACTGTTCCTAATCTGTCATTGTAAATAAGAATTTGTTCTTAGCTGACTTGCCAAGTTAAATAAAGGTTATAAAAGTGAAATAGAATATTGTTGCTGGTGTTCATTTAACTTTCACCTGGTCAAGCTATGTGATGGAAAGAGCAGGTGTTCCTAATGTTTTGTCCACTCAGTGTATCTAATGCATACTGTATCAATCCTAGTGTATATATATATTAGATTATTTGTGTACTTGCTTGTTTTACTGCACTGTCAGGAGCTAGTGACACAAGTTGCACCTGCTATAACATCTGCTTCAACTGGCTGCTTACAACTGGCTAAACTGGCCACCAATAAACGATGATTTGATTTGAGACACACACACACACACACACACACACACACACACACACACACACACACACACACACACACACACACACACACACACACACACACACACACACACACACACACACACACACCCAGTGTGTGCAG
>NC_068433.1:8130735-8133235 GCF_023373465.1 Oncorhynchus keta
CACATATAATCCCACTAACACACATATAATCCAACCAACACACATATAATCCCACTAACACACATATAATCCCACCAACACACATATAATCCCACTAACACACATACAATCCCACTAACACACATATAATCCCACCAACACACATATAATCCCACTAACACACATACAATCCCACCAACACACATATAATCCCACTAACACACATATAATCCCACTAACACACATATAATCCCACCAACACACATATAATCCCACCAACACACATATAATCCCACCAACACACATATAATCCCACTAACACACATATAATCCCACTAACACACATATAATCCCACTAACACACATATAATCCCACTAACACACATATAATCCCACCAACACACATATAATCCCACTAACAAAAATATAATCCCACCAACACACATATAATCCCACCAACACACATATAATCCCACTAACAAAAATATAATCCCACTAACAAAAATATAATCCCACCAACACACATATAATCCCACTAACAAAAATATAATCCCACTAACAAAAATATAATCCCACCAACACACATATAATCCCACTAACAAAAATATAATCCCACCAACACACATATAATCCCACCAACACACAGTTATACAGCCAGAATAACTACAGAACGAACATCACATGCGTGGTGAAGCACTGTACTCAGAGCTTGGAGCCAGTCCCAGAGCTGGGTAGTCTAATTGATTTATTTGGCACACAGGGCTCTCTCTCTCTCTCTCTCCCCATCTCCCCACTTTCTCTCTCTCTGTCTCCCCCTCTCTCTCTCTCTCTCTCTCTCTCTCTCTCCCCATCTCCCCACTTTCTCTCTCTCTGTCTCCCCCTCTCTCTCTCTCTCTCTCTCTCTCTCTCCTCTAGTCCTTTCTTTTTTTCTTCAACAATCATGATGTATTCCCTCCCAGCCATTCTTGTTTTAAAGGCCTGTCTATGACTTAGTTCCTCCCAGCCATTCTTGTTTTAAAGGCCTGTCTATGACTTAGTTCCTCCCAGCCATTCTTGTTTTAAAGGCCAGTCTATGACTTAGTTCCTCCCAGCCATTCTTG
Source organism: Oncorhynchus keta (assembly GCF_023373465.1). Taxonomy (NCBI): domain Eukaryota; kingdom Metazoa; phylum Chordata; class Actinopteri; order Salmoniformes; family Salmonidae; genus Oncorhynchus; species Oncorhynchus keta. The sequence goes on from NC_068433.1 coordinate 8,131,815, forward strand.
TTTTAAAGGCCTGTCTATGACTTAGTTCCTCCCAGCCATTCTTGTTTTAAAGGCCTGTCTATGATTTAGTTCCTCCCAGCCATTCTTGTTTTAAAGGCCTGTCTATGACTTAGTCCCTCCCAGCCATTCTTGTTTTAAAGGCCTGTCTATGTCTATGACTTAGTTCCTCCCAGCCATTCTTGTTTTAAAGGCCTGTCTATGTCTATGACTTAGTTCCTCCCAGCCATTCTTGTTTTATAGGCCTGTCTATGACTTAGACCCTCCCAACCATTCTTGTTTTAAAGGCCTGTCTATGATTTAGTTCCTCCCAGCCATTCTTGTTTTAAAGGCCTGTCTATGACTTAGTCCCTCCCAGCCATTCTTGTTTTAAAGGCCTGTCTATGTCTATGACTTAGTTCCTCCCAGCCATTCTTGTTTTAAAGGCCTGTCTATGACTTAGACCCTCCCAGCCATTCTTGTTTTAAAGGCCTGTCTATGATTTAGTTCCTCCCAGCCATTCTTGTTTTAAAGGCCTGTCTATGACTTAGTTCCTCCCAGCCATTCTTGTTTTAAAGGCCTGTCTATGACTTAGACCCTCCCAGCCATTCTTGTTTTAAAGGCCTGTCTATGATTTAGTTCCTCCCAGCCATTCTTGTTTTAAAGGCCTGTCTATGTCTATGACTTAGTTCCTCCCAGCCATTCTTGTTTTATAGGCCTGTCTATGTCTATGACTTAGACCCTCCCAGCCATTCTTGTTTTATAGGCCTGTCTATGATTTAGTTCCTCCCAGCCATTCTTGTTTTAAAGGCCTGTCTATGACTTAGTCCCTCCCAGCCATTCTTGTTTTAAAGGCCTGTCTATGTCTATGACTTAGTTCCTCCCAGCCATTCTTGTTTTAAAGGCCTGTCTATGTCTATGACTTAGTTCCTCCCAGCCATTCTTGTTTTAAAGGCCTGTCTATGACTTAGACCCTCCCAGCCATTCTTGTTTTAAAGGCCTGTCTATGATTTAGTTCCTCCCAGCCATTCTTGTTTTAAAGGCCTGTCTATGACTTAGTCCCTCCCAGCCATTCTTGTTTTAAAGGCCAGTCTATGACTTAGTTCCTCCCAGCCATTCTTGTTTTAAAGGCCTGTCTATGACTTAGTTCCTCCCAGCCATTCTTGTTTTAAAGGCCTGTCTATGTCTACGACTTAGTTCCTCCCAGCCATTCTTGTTTTAAAGGCCTGTCTATGATTTAGTTCCTCCCAGCCATTCTTGTTTTAAAGGCCAGTCTATGACTTAGTTCCTCCCAGCCATTCTTGTTTTAAAGGCCTGTCTATGACTTAGTTCCTCCCAGCCATTCTTGTTTTATAGGCCTGTCTATGACTTAGTCCTTCCCAGCCATTCTTGTTTTAAAGGCCTGTCTATGTCTATGACTTAGTCCCTCCCAGCCATTCTTGTTT